>NC_051182.1:14032827-14180837 GCF_013339695.2 Rhipicephalus sanguineus | reverse complement strand
TGCCCAATGCATTGCGACAAGTGTGGCGGAAGTGACGTCAGATTTATGGGCAAACAAACCGTATGAGGCAAACAAAACAGCAGACGCCCCGCGGCGTGCTCTCCGCGGTGGTTAGCTTCTGCGCAGATTGTAGTCCCGGCGTAACTTAGCGCGTATTGTGCGGTTCGCACGCAGTAAAACGTTGCAAGCAGACGTTTACCAGGCTGTTCGTGCGTGGCAGGCCCGAGCGCTGCGTGCTGCATTCTTCGTGGAGCGCTTTTGTGCAACAGTATACAGAAAGTACCGTTACGTGCCGTAATCAAAAACATTCTGTCTGCTGCCCTGCTTCATCGTCTTCGAACTCACCTAGCAGTGACTGACGCGTTCTACTGGGCATTAGGCCTTCCTTTCCTTTCTCGTAGCCCGATTTCCAGATCTATTGCCCGATTAGCGGTCTTTGCACGTGTATATGGAGTGAGCGCAGTAGCTATTCGGTGCAACGCCACCTATAGTTGACGTAACTTCACGTCGAAGAGGACACCGCTGTATTGTATACACGATCGTGCACGTAAAGTATGCACACAGTGCGCACACAGCACAAGCACGCAGCGAGCGCACACCGCACAATACATACATCACGTAGTCCGATAACGACAACAAAAGTTTATTGTCCTTTCGTTTCACGACACACAGCCTCTAAAACGTACGATGGCTTCAGCGCATGGTATGTACCGCGCGTCAGACGCCAAAAACAAAATTTCACGTGTGTTCCGAGTTGACACAACGAGTAAGAGCAACAAGCGCACATCCGAGAGCTCCGCATGCAAATACCATGCTTAGTGATCAGTAATGAAGCGAACGTATACGTACCATGAAAGTGACAACCGGTACTGTCCGCAGTGCACGCGATTTGCACAGGGTATACGCAACAGCTGGGCATTGCGTAGCTTTCCTAACGAACACAGAAGGAGCGCACGCGTGAATCGACTACGCCGCTTACACGGCGAAAAACAAACAAACAAAAAGGCTGCAAAGTTTCGCGATGCGCGCATGCGCTTGCAAACGTCGCGACGGAAATCGCGAAAATGTTTCGCTGCTCCTTCGCTAGAGGCGATGCGGGTGTTTGCGATGTTGAGGCTTCACGAATGTGACGTCAGGGCCTCTCCTTAGTCTTCCTTCCTCCATGTTGTGATGACTTAGGTACCAAAACTTCCAAGATGGCCTCTTGTGCGCACCAAAACATTCAAAATGGCCGCTTGTGCGTCACCACGAGCCCCGATGCGGAGCGCGGCCGTAGAAACGTCACAATATATTGTGCGAGCACGTGACGAGCTCATACCGTGTTGTGACGTCAGGGTACAGTAGGAACCGAAACTAGTTTTTAAAAACATACTCTTAATTACTTTTTCAGGCTGCACTCGCGCTTAGTACTACCTTTTCTAGGCTCTTGAGGGCTTGACCTTTCATTAGACGTAAAAAAAGAACAACTGGAAATTCTAGTGTCAGTACCCCTTTAATAAAGGGAGTGTTCATGTGTCGTGCGGAAAACAGTACGGCATGTGGTGCACTTTCCGTGTCATTATCTTTTTGCCATTTAGTTTTTAAGCGGAGCCTTTACACGGTCGTCCCCTAGGTAGCGACAGCTGATCGTGCCAACCGACGTGTTGTCATGATTGGCTATTGCAGATGCTGCGCAACTTTTCTTGGCTGCCATTCAGTCTCAGGATGCTTCTAATGGGCAACTTCTCAAAAGCAACGATGTCAGCCATCACTAAGCCGAGCTGCGTAGTCGACGTCGTTCTGTTATTACATATTGCGGCTGACGTTTCGTAACCACATAAACTCATGAGACAGTACTATATTACGCGAAGCAGCGCTCACAGAGGCTTCAAACATAGCCGCCATCACGGGCGCCTTCCGACGTTGTAATTCTTGCCGCGTATACTTTGTGTTCGAGCCACACGTGCCCGTATCCCCGCGATTACCCTGAATGTCGCAGGCATTTCGTGGAGGCATTCGATTGTCGTCGTGCGACATCTATTACGAGCTGACGTGTTGTGTCCGTCACGGCACAAGACGTTGTCGTGTTGCGTAATTGGCAAGTTCTCCAAGCGCGTTGACAGATGCCACGGCATGCCTGTCGGTGCCGCCATTGGAACTGTGTGCCCGACACGCCCTTTGCTTTGCTTTTGATGTAGCCCACTCGGAGCAAGTCTTCTTCTTCTTCTCCCTCCCTTTTGCGCATGCAACGTTTGCGTACTGTGACGCAATGGAAAAGGGGAAGACGGAGCCAAATGGCGAATTCTATTGGAAGCACAGGAGCAGTGAGAGCAGGCCACTCGAATGCGTCCGGACAGCGAGAGTGACGATGGAGAAGTGTACCACGTGATCAAAACCATCGAAACCGCAGGATTCTCTGCAGCGGGACAGCAGCTAAGCACGTGTCAAGTCTCTCGGCCGCATGTTCGCCGTTACCACCATTCACGATCGGCCAAAACTCGTTCTTGGCCTAGTGTGTTCGACGTGCTTGAAAATAAAAGGTTGCGCGAAAATAAGACGCGTTCACAAGCGAGGGCTCGGGTACAAGCGCAAACTCACACTGCTTTTATATTCATGCGTGGAACCACTGAATAAATAGGAAACACCAAGAACACGTGTGCATACGCCAAGAAAGAACCCCCGTCTCTCCACTATACACAAAAGGATCACTGACACATGAAGATGCCCTCTGCGATACAGCAAAGGCTTCAAGGACCAACCGTGCGTTCATATTTCCACGTTATGTTAATCTCATTGATTCGAGGATAACACGTGCCCGTGTTGCAATGCTCGGCTAAATTAGTCTTTTCCCTTTTCGTTACACTTTGCAGATGCTCCCTCGCTCTGTCGTTTATGCAGCGTCCCGTTTGGCCTATGCAGACCTTTCCGCAGAAGTGGAATTTCGTATACCGCTCCGACTGCGCATTTGACGGAGGGGCCTCACATACCTTTTGTCGCAAGGTGCAGTTTTCTTCTCTCTAATGCGGGAGCAAAGAACGGACAGCGTCTTTGGGGCCGAAAGAACAATCGGAACCCCATATTTCCCAGCGACTTTCTTTAGGGAGTGCGGCACTCGGTGCACATAAGGCAGAACTTCGGGCCACGTGCACACTGTCGGCTGCTGCTGCGGTATTGGCGCTTTAATATGAAATTGTTGGCTCGAAATGAAATCGTGCCTATATATGCATTTTGAACCCGAAAGCGCTGCTGGGACTTTTTGATGCTTTAATGTAACAATTATATTCTTTTCAGCGTTAAAAAAAAAAAAAATAGGACGTGTCGGGTTTTTCATAGCTTTGTGCTCAATCGCCTTTTTTTTTCAATTTTTCGTACTTTCTGAAGACAAAGAAAAAGGAAACCCCCTTTTTTTAACGCCCTTCAGAATTTCTGAAGTTTCACTTTTCTATAGGAACGACGACACAACACAGTGAAGCAGTACCGCATGAAGCAGAGGTGACCATGTCCTCAGGAAGCTTTGAAAGCACCGTGCGTTATTCCACAAAAGGCTTAGCCATACTCGTGGATTCGTTGGCCGAGCATAGCGGGATCAGTGCTTACCCGAGGGAATTTTTCCAGGGCAACTCGCGAAATGGGCGGGATTGAACCCGAAGTCCGGCACGGACGTCTTGGGAGCCACTCTCTCACAGCGCATGCACTCATCGCCTCAGTCTCGACATTTTCACTCCCTCCCAGACGGGACCCGGTTGACAGTGTGCGGACTCCACAATGACGTCACGGGTCTGCTCGCTTTTTTAAAAAGTGCACGCCTCCCTGGTGCTTGCAGCCTCAGTGCTACGCTGATCTCCGTGGAAGGCTTTTCCGTCTCCAAAGTTTAGCGTCGCCGGAATCTACAGTCACTTCGGCTAATGCGCCAAACGTGCTTCCGGCATGTTGCTCGGCAGAACAAAATACTAAGTCGCTTGGGGCCGCCCTGTGGGAAACTGGCGGGCCTGGGATCCTCGAAAACCAGCTCATCTCTTTTTTCCCGTTACATCGTCGATAGAAATCTGGAAGGCTGTGTGCTTTAGTCCCAAAGGAAGTCTCCAATGTGACGTAAGTCGGCTACTCGGGATCACGAGGAAGGTGATTGCACGCAACGGGCGGTTAATATGCACTTCCGGGCAGTGTGTTCTTCAAGTTAAAAATTTTCGAGTAGTGTACCCTCGGTAGCATTCGTGCATGCGCATTCGTGCTTCCAATGCGCTACAGCATACGTCTGTTAGTATAAGTGCTGGTCGTGAGTACAGGCGCTGCGGCGTGGTCGCTCAAACGTGGCCGCCTCAGATATGAGAGCGTGTTTTGCGTCATAAGGTTATGATGGCATCATAACGTGAGGCGCATATATATATATATATATATATATATATATATTATATATATATATATATATATATATTATATATATATATATATATTATATATACATAGCGATTGGTGCAAGACAGCTGCCTTAGTAACGTTGCATGCGATGCGTTCCGTGTCCCTTTGCCGCGTCGATTACTTTCAACCCTCGCCCATGCGCGCACAGCCGCCTTCGTCGTGCGCCACTGCTTTTCTGACCTCCTCTCCCTTGCTGGGCACGTTCTAATTTCCTCAGCCCTCCCTCTCGCTATTCTCTGTCGAGCTTCTAAGCCTAATGGCCGCGGCTCTCATTACGCTAATTACCCCGCCATGCCCGCCCGCAGACAGTTGGACGCCCGTGCGAGGCATGGCGTCTCGCCTTTGCCGTAGTCTCGCTATTTTCGAAAGCTGCTGCGCATCGTCAAGCGAGCGAGAGATGTTGCACCATTTGTGACGCTGTCACAACGCCTGCCAAGGCGTGCGCCGCAAATGGTGGACGACACCGCGGTGTGGCACAACATTCTGCGATGCACGCTGTAAAGCGCAATTCATTCTTCTTGTCCGCGTGCTCCTGACCGCCGTCCTGACGCGCTGGGTGCAGGCACACCTTTTTGGTGTTCGAGGCGTTGCCGTAATGTTACCTTCGAGTACTCGAATATGGTTACTTTCATACACGTTGAATGTTGCACTGCTGTCATGCGCTGTTGCTGTTTAGTTAATTAATGACCCGAAAACGGCAGCCCACGTGGTAACTCGGCCAGTGCACTGTCCATTTCGTTTGCCGTGCAACCGCATTCTGACGTGGGGCAGCCGCGTTTAGCTGCCTTTACGCAACCTTTCAGACTTTACTAATGCCACCTTCATAAAGTCGCACCGGGGTTGCCTGGTTGGCTGTTTCGTCCAATCATCGTAACGCCTGGGTGCCCCGGTGCGCACCGGTACGATTTTAAAGCGGAATATGTCGGTGACTGCTGTGCATAAATAATGCCAGAATTATTTCAAATGTCAAATTACCTCTCGAATACCAGCCGTACTTAAAAGGTGCGTAATCACGGAACACGCGTGGTTGCGTTGCATTATATACATAGGTATATATATTGAAATGTGTCTCACCATAGTCCGGCGCGATCAGATCACGAGACCAGAAATGCATGAAGAGCAAACAACACAATAACGTATACTGATACGAAAAACAGCGCGAATAGTGGGGTGCAAGGCCCGAGCCTGATGAGAACAGGAATGTATCGGTTCTCCTTGGCAGCTTCTCTTCCCCATGCCTCGGACGCATCGTCGGCATCGACCCGAATGTATTCAGACAGACTCGCCTGTCGTTGTTCACATTCGCTTGCGTTGCGCTGAGCGCACCTTGTACGTGCGCTATTTCGCCATTATCTGCGGATGGCTGGCGCCCGAGATCGTTACGATGGCTTCTTGACTGGAATCTCGTCAAGTCTGGGATTGTAATGGTCACCGATAAGCGCTCCTCTACGAGGGATCATTTCTTTTAGCCTACACTCTTAATCAAGTCCTGGCTAACTCATGCCCTGTAGGCGGGACGCTTCAAAACTCAGGAAAACTCCCGGCTATAGTAGGCCTTCGAAAAGCAATTAGCCGTGACAAGTGTATATAAAAAACGTGCACCCTTCACCGCCGCCTTATAGACGGCCTGCAGTATTAGTCGCGCGTCGGTGTGGGCCGCGTAAGTGAGAATCCTGGCTACAGCTCAGCGTATGCTCCCGCATGTTATAACTTGTCGGCGCAAGCGTCGGTGTATACGCATGCGCCGACAGCGTCGGCCGCAAAGGCGAGCTATGCTGCGAGGAGGTATACGCATGGAGCTAACTACGCACTCTCTCTTGCGTGCGTGAGAGAGAATAGGGGCTGCTACGCTCTCTGTTGCACTCCGCTTCTGCTGTTTTTGCGCAGAGAAAAGAAAGGAAGGAGGTAAAAACGAGAGTTCGAAGATATTGTGCGACGGGAAGGGGGTTGCGTTTTTGGCGCGAGTGGTAAGTTTTAACGCATTCCGCGACAGCGGCGGATGATTAATAGGTTGGTATGGTTTGTTGAGCGTGCCGCGTGAGCCGGTACTCAGCCGCCATGGAAACATTCTCTTATCTCAATATTAAGGGGTTGTTGCGAGGACATAGCGACATCCCTTTGCACGTGAAATGGCTACACGCAAGCAGTTGACGAAGGATTACACGACGCTTTCGCGCCATTTCTGTCTCGCCGGTGCGCACACTGCGGACACAGCCCGGCGCATCGTACCCGCCTCGGTGAGTGTTCTTTCTTCACATATATGCTCGTGCTTAGCGTTCACATTGTTGCATGCTTGCGCTGATATATATGAATGACGGTATTGAGCTGCCAGAATATTTTTTTGTCGGCTTTTGAAATAACTATACGAGCATGCGTACGAGTAACTATACGAGTATACGAGTACTTATCTTTGTTGTGATCGTCATCCGTCTCTATAGTCGCGCACGTGTTGTCGTGCTGGTCGCATTTATTGTGAACTCTCATACAGTTCAGAGGCTTTCGTCGCTCTTGACAGGTGTCACTGAGATAGTCACTTCGTGTTGCTTGACAAGCTGTGTAATTTTAGCTCTCGCATGGCTTATCTTTCGGCTAGCAACTGTCCTCTGCATTTATGGTCAATGATACAATGCGGCAATCAAAGGAAGCATATTTTTGCTAGCAGTTGAATGATGTTAGGACATCCTTTCATGGTAGGTCGTTATACTTCGCATTTACATTTCTTTTTTTACCTTTGGGAAGCGGAAAAGTTTTTCCACAATCAAAAAGTAATAAAACTGCACTTACGAGTACCGAAGACGTTAGTACCGTTTCATTGGATCAGGCGCTCACAGATACGACTAGCGGCATCTCTTGTTTTTAGCAGGAAAAATCAGCAATTTGACTTTCTGAATAGCGACAGTCTTTAAAACGCGTTTTCCTGCCTAATTTCTAACAAGTTTTAAAGCCAGCCTCATTCATGCTCGTGAATACATTTACGTATTTACTGTGCCCCTTCACTGATTTCTGTGGTTTCGGGTCACATTTGCCCATTGGTCTTATGCAGTGCCAAGTGAAGTGTGGACAAGTACATCAGTGCATCATGCACCAGCTGTGGTGCCTGTGCAAATTGCTGATCTCGATGAAGGTAAAGTAATGCGTCATATGTAATTTAGACGTTAGCTAGTTGATGGCATTTTTGTTCTCTCATCCATCATTTCATGCGATGCAACAGCGATATATAACCGTGGTTGTATAAAAGTAGTGTTGTTTTCGCTGGCAGCTTCTTATTTATGTTGGATTGATCATTGTTAATGTTATTACAGAGAAGTGAAGTGCATACAGCAGTCGTAATGAGGGATATAATTGTTGTTCATCCTCGTGATAGTAGTATAGACAGAATTTGAATACCTTTGCAGGTGACAAAACCTTCTGACACAAGAGCCAGGCACAGTTTTATCGAGCAACTGGCCAGGAGCTCACACCTTGCAGGGTCTCCAGCAGCAGCAGCAACACCGGCCGTGGTGTTGTTTACAATGCCGTAACTGAGCATACGATCTTTCTTCTTGTGTTTTTTTATTCATTTTCTTTTTTTTGCGTTTCACTCCCATCTAAAAATCTTATTTACTTAACGAATGAATCGTGAGTCTATTGTAAAACCGCTTTCCTTGTACGTGATTCTCATCAAATTGCGACTGTGCTGAGGTTTTCACTTGCAGCCGACATTCGAAACACAGCTTCACTTCTAAAAAAACTGGAAGTTTCATGGGGAAGCTCAACAAAGTCAAAGTCATCTTCGGTCAGATGTTCAATACCCGCATGTATTTATTTCGTGGAGGTCGACGAGTATTACGCACCCAATACACACGTGGTCGTGGGAGGCGCGACTCGCTGAACGGACTCTGGGAAGCCAACTGGCAACCCTAAGTCAGGCCCGCCGAGCCGCTATAGCCAGTGGAGCCTTGGAAGAAGGGCCCCACCCGCAATGAACCACATTTTTTTTTTCAATAAATGTTGTTTCTCTCTCTCTCTCTCTCTGAGGAAATATGTTAAGCTTTCTTTCATAACTGTGGTAAGTTTATGGTTAAAATACTATAAGAAAGCTTCATTAGCAGCTTCTGAAAACACTTTTGTAATTTCCAACTTCTGTGACGCTGTCTATTTAAACAAAATTTGACAAGGTGTATAACAGAATGAGAACAACCGTTTCCCAAGTAGAAGTTTTTGTGTGATGGGCGAAAAGGGCAGGTGATCTAAGAACTTAACGTCGAATGTGTCTTCTTGCTTGTTTTTTTTCGTCAGGATGACATGCCAGCAGCCCGCCCATCGCCTGACCCTGGAGTTTTGAGGGAGTATACGACAACAAGGCTTTCTACTGCGATCAAGTGCAAGAGAATTTGAAACCTTCGGTTGGCACAGTTCTAGAGAAATTTGTGCTTGACGATGTACGATACGATTATTTTCTGCTTGACAATGTACTATATTAAGGTCCTCACATATCCAACTGGGTATGCACAATGCTTCTTGTGCAGAGTGCTATGAGAAATACCCAGTTGTTTCCCAGTTGTTTTGCCGGCGAGAAGCTGCTGAAGAAACATTGAAACGATCAAAAGAAACGATCATTGAAACATCAAAAACGATCATTGAAACGATCAAAAGCACCAGAATATATTTGTCCGAAAAAACATCGGATGTCACGTTTATCGTTTCCTTCAGCGCTGAGCATTGCTTTTAGCGCTGTTTGTATTTTTTTACAATAAACACTTATTTTTACACGTGAGTAGTACCTGTTTCTCGCATGCTTAAACACGCTAGACACAGCAGGTACTGTTGAACTATGAAGCTGATAGGGCCAGTCAAGTCATTCTTAACGAAAATGATTCCGCTGAACGATACATTCACGACGAACATGGTGCGTCCATGCTTTAACCGCCGTTACATAAAAAAAAAAGAATGCGAAGTTTTATACGCATGTCTAAACACACTTCATGCTTATAGTTTCCAAGTTACTTGTAGTGGTTACTCTAGGTAACCATCAAGGGGGAACTGAGCGTAAAAACTTTCCTATGTGACGTAATCGGTTCACGTTAAAAAATCCCAAGTGGTTAAAATTAGGCACTATGAAAATTCGGTACCCAGAGCTTCGTGTGCACAGTTTCTTGTGTTTGTTGCCACTGCGCATCTGTCAAAGACTAGACACTGGTATACGCACGTTACTTTCCGAATACAGTATAGCGTACGTGCCCAGCCAACGCAACGTCTGCGTACACAATTCTAAAACTCCGTAAGCCAACAATCAACCACTACACGGCGTGCCATTTGACGTCAAGGGAGTCCGCATTAGGGATACCGCAACCTGACTGCTTTCTTGGTTCTTGTGCATGCCACAAACACACAAAAAATAGTAATGAATACGCTAGATAGGATCAATGGGGGATTAGTGAAGAGACCTTCGCCCTCAAGTGGACATAAAATAGGTTGGTAATGATGAAAACAAAATGCTTCCTTGGACAAATGCGCGAATCGTTTGCCGTGAAATGTACATATCTAATTTAATGCTTTCTTGAAAGCAACGGCATGCTGTTGAAATCAAGTGCGAGCAGTAGAGCTTCCACGAGGTTTCTAGATTTCGCAAAACCGTTCACGCTTTTCTCCTAAATCCATGGTAAGCAATGCCTAAGTCTGGAAAACAATATTTGCATACTAAAATTACCGTCCTCTGGAACGTACATATGTGCCAGCCCGATGTGCGCACGCCGGTGGGTGTACCTCGTAATAACATCGCTTCATTGGCCTAAAAAGTTCAGAAATCGTTAAACACCCTCATGTTCGACAAATGGCCACTCTACGTTAACTTTCTTGGGATAATATGTCATAGTTTAACAGTTTAAGTTCCTCGTGACGACTGCCACACTGAGGCGCAACCGCTTTGTATGTGCGCAATAAAAAAAATTAAAAATCCAGCTTGCACCAAAAGTTGCATCCTTCATAGACCATACCTTGTCTTTTAGCATCTCCGCATAGCTCTGCAACACTAGAACCTATTACGCGATGGTGTCAAATTCCTTTTCCATTACTGCACCACTATACGTTCTGGATTTCTGGTGTGCGCAACACCTTTCAGTAATCCGTACATAAAAAATTAAGTGCGCGTACAAGTAAAAAACCCCAGAAGGCTATCCCATGCACTCTATAGCACAACAAACTAACATACCCAGTCGCGTGCGCATGCAAATGCAGCTGTGTGGATGTAGCTCGCCAATTTTGCGTGTACCGCCGTATTAATAGCGGCGAAATATGCCAAAAATTTATTGAACGGTGAAACTGGTATACAGCTAGGCACTGCATGCCCATGAAGGTTCCTTTCGCACAAATACTGCGTATAGTACATTGCATGGACTCGCGCTTCCAGAAAATATTCTAATAAACTTATGTGAAAAATATTGTATCATCCAGTGTGAGTTTAGCGAATTCTCCGCTTTGAGACGAGTATGAGGTGATTTAAATTGCGCGGCGGGGCCGCTATACCAGCATGAATCGAGATGTTCTAAAAAAATATGGCCACTGATGGAGTCGTAACAGAACGTCGCAAATATTTCGGCGATAATACTGCCGGATATAAGATCCAGTCCATGTTAGCAGCCAGTTCTCGCCTGCGTACTGCGTGCCAGACAACGGCGAATGGCGAGCCGCCATGTCTTTAGCGTGGACAGTCCACTTCACGAGTCACGTCTGTCGCGCGAGTGTCGTCCAAAGTGAGCGCATGTCAGAGGCATTTCTTCCGCGGCGCAGTCCGCCGAGCGACCGCGAAGCTGCATGCAGTCAGCTCTACCTCCTCGCTTGCATGGTCGACCGAAACGTGGGCCGCACTTTCTGTTGAAGCAACAATAATATCTGCGGGAATAGTGTCATTCGTTTGAGGGGAAGCGACGTGCACTATCCAAGGTTTGCAACCAAGATGAGTTCCTTTACAAGTGAAGTTCATCTGCAGTGCGTGCGCGGCACACCGCACCTGCTCGAGCGTATTCGCATATTATACATATTGCCGACAATACCACGGTTATCAGCGCATGTTCATATCAGTGTGTAATTATTACGCGGAGATGGTCGAGCCAACAACGGTAAGAAGTAAAGGATCTTGACATATGAGCGTGAGCGCTTTGTTCTGAAGCACCGTCGACTACGGCTTCGAAATAAACTGAATAGGCTTAGTGACGATATCGGCTACCGGCCCGGTAACCATCGGCGGTGAAGCGGCCAGCGACGTTACTTAGAACACGGCTATTCTCCGTCGTTGCTACGTCGTTGCTACGGCTACGTCGCTGTATGATTGGCACGGATGGATTCCGAGCTCACGTCCCACGGCAAGCGAATCTTGACGTTGAAACCTCGTTCAATCCACGAAAGGCAACAGGCTGGAGGCTTACGTGAATAGAACTCGGTTATGCACGCTAAGATTCCGTGAATGTCACTGAGGTGCCAGTGCCAAATATATGCGGAACAGTTTTATCTTTTATACCAAGCACGCAAATTCGCTTCAAGCATGCTCTGAGCAATAACTTGAGTGAGCCCGTATATATTTTCACGAATTTCATTTAAAAAATGTCTCCTTACGTATCAGTGAACGCTGCATGTATAATAACGATCTACACTGCACTAACTGCACTAATACGCCAGTGTGTAGCGACCCATTGGTACATATAAACCCCCGTTCTTTTACAGCTGTCGCCGCGGCGTGATGTGGTGTAGTGGTTAGCGTACACGCTTGCTGATCGAGTGTTCGCGAGTTCGAATCCGCGAGTGTTTGTTGTGAATTTTTCTGTTGTTTACTTCTGAATGTAATATGTGTATATCGATTATGTATGTGATAAAACATGTGTCTCAGCCTCCAAATCCCCGATTAGAGTTTAAAAGGTGACTTCAAATCAATTTTTTGTTTCGTTGCTTCATACACCGCCTATAGCTAGGACGTGCCGTAGCTGGGACACACCGTAGCTAGGCTAAGGCGGAGCGAGGAGATCTCCATAGCCGGCCTTCTAACTAGCCGGGATTCGAGACGAAAAATCTCCGGCCTATATTGAGTCCCGCCTATGAGATGAGCCGCTGAGAAAGCTACTACGCCGCGGGACGGCTACGGGCGGCGCCGCCTACAGGTTGTGCCGGCTAAACAAACAGTCTATAGGCGTTAGATTTTTCGTCTCGTTTCCGGGCTATAGACTGCCACTTTCAGCAGGACTTGATTAAGAGTGTAGCTTCGATCAGGTAGAAAACGTGGCGATCATTCCTGGAGATAAGAAGGTGGGTATTGCCGTGCACTCGAATCATTGTTATCACCGTCGTCGTCCTTCGTAAGCACCCTCCTTTGCCTCTTATCATTTCTTATTGCCAGATAGTTAACTCTTTCTTAATTTCCTATTAATTTATGCCGATGGCTTAGTACTGCACGTCTGTCGTCGTCGTCGTCGTCATAATTATTCGAACTCGACCGTGAGCTGAGTCGCAGGTGTGCGTCGCGACGATCTGTCGTCTCGCCACGCTGGGCAGAACGCGGTTCTTCATTCGGACTTTATCAAATTGGCCATCTTGTCAGTTGGCATTGGCTCGCAGGTACGGTTCTGTCTCTTCTATTGGTTGAATACAGCAACACTGAGGCATTTGGCGATGCCCAGAATGGTATACACTGGACATAATCGTTGACGCAATAGTATATAACTGCCTTATTTAAAGATATTTATGCTCTTTGGTATCGTTCCTCATGGTCGGTGAAGCCGACTGTTGACAAAGCTAGCCCTGGTATGGGAAGGCTGAATGGCTATGCAGGGGATGCACGTCTTCACGAGTGGGAGAGTTTTGAAAGCCGCTGCTTTGAAACTGCACCCGCGTGCGCCGCCAGAGAGGTAGCGCGTTCATCACTCAAGTCCAGCAGCGAACGCACGTGAGTGCCGAAATCAGAACTCCGTTAATGACGACGGGCTCCCCCGTAATGGCTCACTTCTTGGCCCGAGCCGACTCGCAACACGTAACACCCATCTTTTGCCGCCTCGAAACATCACGAGGCTTACATCTCCACGTCGTATACCTGGGCCCAAATTGCTCTCAAAAAAGGTGTCTTCCATTCCAGGTCCCATCACGACTGCGCTCCGAGCAGCACGAGAGGCGTCCGCGGTGTGTTGCTCCGCGCGCTTTCTCCGCGCTCGTGTGCACCGGCTCGCTGCAGGCTGAGAAAAATGCGGCACGCCATGGCGATTTCCAAGGAAATCGAGCTTAAAAAGAGCGAAAGGAAGCGGCCACTCTCGCTGTGCGGGCCATCCGAAGCTGCAGTGCCGGCGGCGTGTATAATGCGTAATGATGTGGCCCGGCCGTGAGGCTTCTTCATATTTTTGCGTCCCATCCGTAATGCGAGCTGTGCTCCCACCGACGCTCTGCGTGCATGCGCGAGCCTTAACCGCGCTATGGCCGGAGCAAGGTTTGGCGCCAGAAAGAAGAGCGTGACGGTCGGTCACGTGGGAACTTTCGTGGTCGTGCTCGCGGCGCTCGCCTTTTGCGGCCACTGAGCTTGCAGTCGAAGGGCCCGACAGGGAAAGCCCCGTTTCTTCCTGGTGTGGGCACCGGCAGAACGACGACGGTGATGTAGGCCAAGGTTGGGGATGGATGCACCTTGCAGACCAGCGCCTTTGTGCCTCGTTCTGCGCGGAAGAGCGCTTGCGAGAACGTTGGTGCGGGCGTTCGCTTTGTAGGCTATGCGACATGGCGCCAGAATGGGACACGACGAGGAAGGAGCTCTCGCGTCTCGCCACTCCATTGCGGGGGCGGTTGTAACGACGTCTTTACGGGCACCCGTTCGTTCGGGGATATATACCACGTGCTCTCCGAAGCACGTCGTGACGTCATTCGCTAGATTAAAGGAACACTTTTTTTTTCGCGGTGAGATCTGCTTGCCTGAAACGAAGGCTCATACCTGCGTGTTTCCCTTTAGCGATATTCACTTGCAGTGCATGCGAGAAGCGAGTGTTAAATGAGGCTCCCAGCGATCTCGTTCTTGCGTTTCGATCGAATGAGTTTACAGTGAACGTCCAGAAGAGTCCGTAGCCACGACTGTGGACGCGCGCTCTTCATCCGGGTGCTGTGCAAGTCGCTGCGACAGCGATGCGACGTCGTCGGCAAGCTTAACCGACGCGAGATTAGGGCACAGCCGGGAGAGTACGCTCAGTGCTTGCGGCAAACCGCGGTTAGGCAAACGAACGCGAAGAACGAGTTTGCGGAACTGACCTATGCGGTGTACATTTGGCAATGGAGTGCGAACTTGGATCCTTTAATACGTGATGCTTTGGTAAATTAAAAAGAAGACGTAACAGCGCAGGACATGCACAAGGGAGGAAACAAGTGAAGCGCTACTGTGAACCATTTCTTTATTAAGCAGCATCTGGGCGATAAGTGGAAATGATGTGAACAGCGCGGTGGCTTAGTGCTCTGCTTTTCTTTTTGTTGTTCCTGCTGTTCCTGTGAATGCGAACATCGGAGCGTGCAGGTGCCGCACTGATCGCATATAGTGACCGCACTGATCGCATTTATAGTGATAGTACATCCAGTCAGGGAAGTTGGAATAAGTGGAGAAGGGAAATGCAACACGTGGGGGTGACATGCTGAAGCGGCGTTTAAAGTCCGTGGACTGTGCACGCCATCGGTAGCCGCTTTTCAAAGTAAATCTCAGATGGAAGTGACATCTATGTCTTTCAGCGTGTTTTACATTCGCGCTTTTGCGCTCTACTTACCACATTTGCACAGCGCTAAGCGAACGAGGACGTATGAAAGGGCACAACACGGGCGCTGTGTGTTGTGTCCTTTCATACGTCCTCGTTCACTTAGCGCTGTGCAAATATGTCGATGACAATTCACCAACTAGCCCATGCCGCCGTTCTATCTCCATACTTGCCATATACGGCAGGTCGCGAGGGGCGCGTAAAGAGATCCTCGGCTGCGGAAGAGGTCGCCTCAAGCGAACCTTTTTTAGATTTTTCTCTTGCAGCAGGTGGCGCGTAGGCAGCGGCCGTCATCCGTGCACGGACGCGCTGGCGACTGACCGGAGCGTGCGAGCCGGTTGTTTGCCATCTCGAATCGGGGTCACCGAACGCCAGCACCGTGCAACTTTTTCATTTCCTGTCTTTTTTCTTCTACTCTTGCTCGCCCCGCTTTCTCTGCCCGCTGCCTTCTGGCGCCATGACCACTGCGGTGAATTTGTCTTTTATTCACTTCACGTGCCTATCACTCATTTCGGCCCAGCCTCGCACACTTGATAGCGAATTCTGGGACCTCACGCTCGTTGGCGTTAATTAATTAATTTATTTATTTCTAAAACGTTATTAAGGCCAGCTTCTTATATGCCTTGTCAAACGGGAAAAGTAACTTCCGAGGTAGTCCAACGTTCGGGTAGTCGTCGTCAACACGAATGACACCCAAGATCATTGTGTACAGCTGCAGCATCAACAAAGACGCGGTGCACGACGTTTCCTTGCGTCGCGTCGCTCAACGTCGGACACCAGATGGAAGAACCTCGGGAAGGAGTGTGCACTGTCCGTCTACTGGGCACCAAGCGATGTCCCTGATTACAGCTTTTATGCTTTGTATGTCGTTTTGAGGTGTGAAGATTATTCAAAGTATTGCGAAAGACCCCCACCGAAAGGCCCTTTCTTTTTTCTGTTCTGCCTGTGGCGCCAGCCGTGCAAAAGTAGAACCAACTCGCCAACTCATAAAGCATGGCCTTTGAGATTACAGTAGTACTCATTGTCACATATCTTTGAGGCCATGTATATGGCCACTTCTGCTAAGCCTACCGATGAACTTAAGTGTGGTTCTCGGAAGCAGGTCGAAAAGAGCACGAGCGCTTTGCTGTCTAAGCTTCTATAGGGACAAAGCTAAGGCAAAAACAAGCAACAATTCAGTACTTGCGGGCCACACAGAGCACGGTGACGAATCAATAGATCCGAGGCGGACGGCACCCGCTTCGGCAGCAGCGACGACGCCATTACGTAGGCGGAAGTCGCTGCAAGTCGCTCGATTATTAATTGGTTCTCGGTTCGTCGAACTGCTTCCGGCGTTGACGCCGACGCTGCCGATGTCTGGGACGTCCTGAGGTGGGTCATGACCACGGTCATCTGTAGCGTCGACGTCGAGTGTCGTCGGGAAACGAAACGCCATACGAACGCCGGCGAAAACGCTGCACGTTGTTCGGCCTTAAAAGGAGCGCGCCTGCCAGTTCGCTGTCGTCGTTCCCGTGCCGGGTAGCTCTTGCGTGAAGTCACTGATAGTTTGACTACTCCAGATGCAGACCACCCACAACTCATCTTAACTGGAGCAAGGGGTTGCTGCAAGACTCACTTGAAGCGCAATTTCGTGTTGCAAATTATCAATTTGAAAAGACACGAAGTTATTTTAAAGAGAAACAATGAATTGGTTTAGATTGATAAAGTGTGCTCGGAGAACTTTTGTGTAGTTTATTTCACCACCATAGGTTTATTATTAGAGGAGAAAACCAAGTTCAAAGTTTCATTTTTAAATTTCGCGCCGAACTTTGTAATTCGTGACGTAAAAGACTTCAAAGAGCATTTAACGTATTTTGGCGCCACTGGCCCGACAGAATTTCCACAAACTCGTTATGTCAAGTCTCTGGCCCCCTCAGAGGACAATGTACTTCGATTTAACCGGTTAGGAACTACGTAGGCCCAAGCAGGCGCAGTCAAAAATATGTAACGTCACGGCAAATGGTGCGGGAATTCCAAGGTAGCGTCGCCATCTGTATTTTCTTTTTGCGCGTTTTTTCGCTTATTAAGCGTCTTCTCGCAGCAAGCATGGTGTTTTTGGTATCGTGGAAGTCTACTTTACTAATGCAAGAAAAAAATCGTTTTGCTCTTTAGTGTCCCTTTAAGCGACGATGGGGAAAGTTGATCAAGTCCAGATCATGAATGGTAGATTCCCCACTATCACTCAAGTGCATACATCTTACCGGTACTTATCTATACAGAGCCTGGAGGCTTACAAAGAGGGTTCAGCTTAGCCTCAGGACAACGCAGCGAGCAATGGAAAGTAAAACGATAGGTGTAACCTTAAGAGACAAGGAGAGAGCAGAGTGGGTCAGGGAACACACGGGTGTTTAGGACATCTTAGTCGAAATCAAGAAGAAGAAATGGACATGGGCAGGGCATGTAGTGCGTTGGCAAGATAACCACTGGTCATATAGTGACTCACTGGATTCCCAGAGAAGACAAGCAAATGCGCGAGGGGAAGACAGAAAGTTAGGTGGGCAGATGAGACTAAGTAGTTTGCGGGAGTAACGTGGCAGCAGCAAGCACAGTATACCGGGTTGATCGGCGGAACACGGGAGAGAGGTCTTTACGCTGCAGTGGGCGCAGTCAGGCTGATAGTGATGATACTATACTCAGTATTGCTACGCGCTGCGTGTACTTGGCTTTATTCTAACCTACTTGATGTGGAGCTACTCTTAATGGTTTCAGTATTGTGGCATCTGCACGGATTCTGACCGTGATGTGACTCCTCAGTGTTGGGTCAGTGAAGTCTAGCATGCAGGTGCTGTTGCGTTAGTAAGGTAAAACATCGCATGAGGTCAAGTGCAGAATCACCACGCAGGCAAGAAATGTGTCAGTGTATCAGCTCAGCGTCGATCTTCCGTCGACTAAAGCGCCACAATTGCTTCGATCGAGGTTTAGAAGCTTATTAAGAGCGTTAAGGCACTGACATGAGCAATAGTGTGTTTGTGAACATATAAATATGCATGTTAATTGCTTTCCAGTAAAGTTTTAACCTCAGCGCTGTGGTGGTGTTCTCTTTTTTGTCTATTATTAAAAGTGTTGAAGGAGAGGTTGGTTCCTGGTATGGCTTCGGCTACTCTACTTCCCTTATATACATAATAATATGCACGATAAGTTGTTGATAACCACAAAGCAGTACAATATTTACGCATGAAAATGCCAATTCGCAAGTGCAATGTTAATAGACAATGCTGTCCTTTCTCTCTTGTGCGCGTCGTGATTGTGCGCTCTTTTCTTTTGGCAATGTTTATCATCTACAACGAGTGTCCTTGGTATAAGGTCAGCCATACAGAGCGAAGGAACGTGCGCTAATTCGTAGTTTCGCCACCTGCGGAGTAGGGCAACGCGGACATTCCCCGAGCACGCACGGCGAACCGAGCACGGACGACGTCTCGGTGTCTTGATTCGAGGCGAGCAGGCGCGCCATCCAAGCGCGCAGCGCCGTTTTTCGCGCACACGCCCCTCACCGTGGTGGGATCTCTGCGATGTGAAAGAAGAGAAGCGGCACAAGCACAGAAAGCGAACTGGCGTTCCTCAATGGGCGGACACGCGGTCGATGGTGCGCGAATGCTGCCCCGAATGTGTCGAACCCCCCACAGAGTTTCCTACATAAGTCGCTTGGGCGGATTGTGGCGCTGGGAGCAGCAAGCGTGACAGTTCGGCAATTGTGCGAAAAGATGGGTGGCTTTAGCCCGAGCGACCGGGTCCCCTTGGAAACTAGGCGGTTTGACCATTTGTAAGCAGACGTTGCTCTCCGGGTTCCGCTCTCGGCTTTTGCGTAACGTCTAATCCGGGGTCATCAGCGCTTATCGGGCAGCGCGTGTTGAGGCGAAAGCCTTAGATACGTCACCAAATGCGGAAGCTGGCCGTCGGCGGTGTCAACGCGAGTGATGCAAAAAATCACCATCACGTGATGGCGTCACCGTATGAAGTCATCGGGAGGTCACAGGTCGCCAAACGGTTTCGACGTCACGTGATCACGCCATCATACCACAGCGGCGCTTTGTCAACGGTGAGTCGATCACGGAGGCAGTGCAAAACTAGCTGAGGCGCAGAAAGCTTGCAATGCCTCCGATGCTGGAGGCAGTGCGAGACTACGTCGTGCCTAGAGGGCTTTCGGAGGGAGAGAATCGATGCAACGACTGAGCAGAAGAAAAAGAAGATGGCTTCGGGTCGTCTTAGGCATAAGGGACCCTGTGAGCTTTTTCTTACGTTCGCCCACATGTACCCGACCACGTGTTGGAAATAACGTGTCAGTCGTCTGCTTAGCCACAGTTTACAGAGCAAACACCGACAGCGTGTGTCGCCTTTGGTTAATGCCCTACTCGTCCTTACCCGGTGTGCGCGCATTGGACGCCTGTGGTTGAGTCTACGAGTGCGGGATCGCGCTAATTACACGACGAATGGTTTTGGCTTCGGCTTGTACTAACTGCCGCCATTTTTTTTTCTCTTACCTCCTCTCGCCGAGCGCATATCGCGTTGAGGAGGCACGGACGGAAAACTGAGCTCGGGCTACGTGTGCCTATGGCACGCTCTTGCCGAAGTTAATACGCGCGGTGAAAAATCTTTCGGTGCAGTCGCACCGACTCGCGCTTAAAGCTGCGCCGAGGAAGCTTTAATTATGCACGCACGCGCGCGGATCCTGCAGCTGGCCGACCAGTGCACGTGACAGGTGCTCTGTTTAAGTTCTTGGGACTCGCTTGGTATCTAAAGCTACCGTGTTTTTTATGGATGTGCTTATAATTAAACCCGTGGAACGCCATTTCTTTACTCTCCTCGTAAAACTCACAACTGGAAGTCTTTTTCCGACTCTGCTCTTGCTGAGACACCGTAAGACACCGAAAATTTACAATGAAAGTTTCTGCCACAGCTCGCATGCTATGTATGCGAATTTGAGTTATTGTGGCCTTACTTACGCACGCACTGCTTGTACATCGCTTTGAAAACGTAAATTGCCGGACGTCATCCCAGAGGTCGAAATGAAACTGCTTCGGCGGTACACCATCAATTCCTTTCTAAACTCTTCGTAGTTTGCACTCAGTGAAATCGTGCCTCGTCAGGGTAGAGCTGCGCTTAGGCATTGGCTGCGCGAACTTTTATACCGACAAGGCCATGTGAGCACTCCTTCGTGTACGTGCTCCACTGACACACTTATATGAGAGTGTGACGCTTATATGTGTGAAACCACAAATACAAAGGTCACAGGCAGGGGCGTAGCCAAGGGGGGGTTCAATCCCCCTCCCCCGAAAATTTTCAGTTTTGCTTGCGTATATATACGCACACATACAAACGCACGCACGAACATACACAAAGTATGGTTGACCCCCCCCCCCCAAAAAAAAAAAAAAAAAATTTCTGGCTACGACCCTGGTCACAGGGATGCCTGCAGTGACCATAATTTACATCGTAGCTTACGTAGGGCGCCTGAATTACAAAGCCCTGCGACGCGCCTGTAGGTACCGAGACTTTCTCGTTGCTTCGCGAATGCATGCTCGATTCGCGTTTTCTTCTGCGTTAGTTTGCCCTACAGCTATTGTGAAGGACTGTTTGTGCTGGAGATCCTGCACGCGAGCCCACACAGTTTCGGGGCTTCGTGTGCTTCGCTCGACCGCTCGGCCCCTCGGCGTCATTGACGTCACATCCCTCGGAAAGTGGCGCAACTGCGTTTCAGCAGCTGGGAGGGCCCCACGCGGCCGTGATGACAGGCACGCGTCGGTGCAACGCTTATTTTCCGGGAAGCTTGCACAGCGCCAAGCGTCGGACTACGGCTGTGCTCGCGTCTTGTTGCACCGTCGCTGGCGCGGTTGCTGCGCCCAGCGGCGTTATCCTTGACGTGTGGGATTTCCGAGTGAGCGTCTTGTCAGCCCGCAGCTGCTTCCTTTCTTTCTTGTTTTGCCTGAAGTGTTACGCCTCTGTCACGCGCGCAGCGAGGAAGACAAGAGGCCGTCGTTGCATCGATGTTGCGTGTTATGCCACGCAAGAGAGAGAGACACGGAGAGGTCCCTTCTACAATATCGAAGCGGCCACTCGTAGTGTGATCCACCGCCGTGGGGGTCAACGGTGCTCGAATGCTGACCCTAAGGACGCTGGTGCGACCTCGGCCATCGCATTTCGACGGAGGCTCAATGTGCTGTGCACATGTTTTAGTGCACGTTAAAGAACCCTGCGAGAGGTCCAAATTATCCGAAGCCCTCCGCTACGGCGTCTCTCATAGTGTCAGTCGCTTTGGGAAGTTGAACGCCGTCAACCAACAAGCGCAATAGATTCGGCGAGTCACGAACGACGCAGGGAAGTAAACAAGGCCAACATCGGAAGTTTCCGCGCCGGCACGCCCTATGCGTACGAATATTTATGCCTTATTCGTGCCCGAGCCTCTTCTGTACATAGCTGTAATACATTGTGAACATGTATGTGATCATTGTGTAACGCGGTTACATGCGTTTTAACAAGCGACTCACTATGCCGACCTTAACGTTTGGCATCGAATGAAACTTAATTAATAATAAATAAAAAAAGGAACCTTAAGCCTCGTTCATCGCGAAGTGCACTGCAATATACTTTGGAATTAAAGTTTTCGCTGTTGAAAATGTAAGTGATGTGTTCTAAGACATAGAATACACTTGGAAGTGTATAGCTTTCATGATGTTTTGCTCGTGATGTAATGCGTGTCTGACGCGCTCTTTGGCGGGATCGTGCGACTTCCTCGCTGTGCTGCTCAGTATTGTTGCTTTGTGAGTAGCTTTGTAGCCTAAGTAATATCGTGATCGTGTCGGTTATACTGTATAGTTAAACGCCAGGTATTTTTTGTTGTCGCTTTCATATCGCTTCGCATCGCATTAGCGTCTGCGATGCGTTACGTTGCGGCCGAACCTTCAGGACCATGGTTGTGCCCCTGGTGAACAATGCTTCACGGACGTGGTTTGCGCAAGCTGCTTCACTCAATGCGCCAATGGATAGTGTGTGGTTATTCCTTTAAATACCGGTGCCAGAGCACACAGTGCAATTTGCTCCTGAGGTATTTCGTTTATTGTTCGCCCATTTTTTTGCACTCGAGGTAGCAGACCACCCACAGTAACGCGATGATAGCGATGCGGGAGTTTTGTTATTCCCCAATTTGTTTTTGCTCACTTCTGCCGCTCTGAGTTGCGGACGCATGCATTCACCGTCCCTCCATTGCGCACACACAAACACCTGGATGTCCTCTCTCCTACGCAGTGCGTCCTCGAGTAATCCAAGCGGCGTGTTACGCGTGGCCGCTTCGCAAGAAGTGCCGCGTGTGGCTCCTGGCGCAATATCTCGCCGCGTATCTCGGAGTCTGACCACGCGCATTAGGGTTAACACACGCACCGTCTTGTCAATGAACTCGCGGAAGAAGAGGTAAAAATGAGAGCGCTATAGTAACGCACCTGTTGCTTGCTTCCCCCGTTATGGCCCAGTTTCTTTCTTTCTTTCTTTCTTTCTTTCTTTCTTTCTTTCTTTCTTTCTTTCTTTCTTTCTTTCTTTCTTTCTTTCTTTCTTTCTTTCTTTCTTTCTTTCTTTCTTTCTTTCTTGTTGATAGCTCGTGCAGTGACGCTGTAGCCGACTGCTCCCTGCAGCATCTCACGTTGGTGCATGAATGCGTGGAGTTCCTTGCGTAAGAGATCTCTCATTGCTGCTGCTACACAACGAGGGAGCAACGTCTGCACGTATTCTCTGTTATGTTGTTCTAACACGATAGTGGTGAAGAGCCCGTGTCGTGGAAAATGCGCTGTCGGTGGCATTTGTTGTGAGCGATAAATCCCGATAGATGCAAAGAATAAAATTTCAGGGCTCGAGCAGGAATCTAACCGAACCTGTGCAGTGATTCATCGCTGCCACCCACCACCTGGTTGGGTGTCCCGTACTTCTGGTGGTTCTAACGATAGCGCAGGTGTTGGGAGCCCAATAACGCTGTCGCGTTCCACTCCTAAGAGCGAAGCTTAAGTGGACACTAAAGAGCAAAACGATTTTTCCTCATATTAGTAAACTACTCTTTCACGATACCAAATACACCACGCTTGCTGCGAGAAGACGCTTAGTAAGAGAGGAAGCGCGCAAAAACAAAATGTGGGTGGCGACGCCACCTTGAAGTTTCCGCACCATTCGCCGTGACGTCACATATATTGACGGCGCCTACTATGGCCGATACGAAAGCTACGTAGTTCATTAACGGTAAAAATGAAGTACACTGTCCTCTGACAGGGCCATGGAGTGAGCATACCAAGTTTGAGGAAATTTTGTTGAGCCAATACACTTTGAAATCCGTGACTTCAAGCGTGGAGATTTTGGCGCGAAATTTCAAGATGATACTCTGAACTTCATTTGCTCCTGTATTAACACACCTATGATGGTGAAATTAACGACATTATAGTTCTCAAAGTACAATTTATCAACCTAAACGGATTCATTGTTTCTCTTTAGTGTCCCTTTAAGCGCCTCCAAATTTTTTTTTCGGCGTGTACTGCCACATTATACAGCATCAGTGAACGAGTTTTTTTGCTTTTTTTTATAGTGGTGATTTTGCTGGTTGTTTCGGGGCGCTCCTACGAAGTTTCAGATGTAACTAAACGATGCAATTGAGCCTTGCCACGACAGCATGCGTCCTCTTGTAGCGATAGCAGTGCCAGAGTACCTTATCGACATGACAGTGCACCTTCATGGTTACTTCACTGGAGCATGATACTGCATTGAGATTGTTCTAGAATGACCGTTGTGATTGGTCAGTTAAAAACACTCGTGTGAGCTGTCACGTGTGTGCGTTATTGGGCACCTAGCCTGTAGTTGCGTCATCGTCTTGTGAAGTAACACGGTGTATTTTAGCTGACTGCAAAGAAAACCATTCAGTGAAAAGGAAATCAAAAGTGAGGATAAGGAGGATGACACGGCGATCACAGATTGCAAAATTGTGGCGTTTGCATACGCGTGGCAAGCGTTGCACATTGATCTCGTGATCAAACAGACACTTTGTTTTACTAGTTATTGTTACTTCAAGATACTCTATACAGTGTGCATGTACAGGCCGCTGCTGAGGCATTTTGGACGACGTTTGTAGTGAGATATTGGGACGATACGAAAGCTAAGCAAATCAAATGCAAAACTGGGCAAACATATACAGTTCGAACTTAGCCGTGGCTTGAAGAGCGCGGTGAACTGATTTTTAGGATTGCGTAACTACCCGCCGAAGACGACCGAGCTGGATGTTGAATGGCGTATAATTTTTGTTCGTTTCATTCTTCCTTTCTTTTCTTCTTTCTTTCTTTTTTTTTTCTTTTTGCCGACGTTGCCCGCTACCTGGAGTTTCTTTTTGGTTATTTGAAACGCCGGGGGGAGAGGGAGGGAAGGGGGCTTTTGGTGGGCGATTTTCCTAGAATCGCATAACATTCATAAGCGGTTGACGCAAAAACAAACAAACGAAACAAAAATGTGCAAATGCGGCCGTTGTCTGGCCACGAATTCTGCCGCTGTCCGCGAAGCAGCCATTAGAAAGCGATGCGGACTTGGTGAACGGGGTCCGACGGACGTCAGGGTGAAACTGATAGAACAGCCGAACAAGTGTGGCCCTCAAATAAGGCAACAATGCAGAAGATGCGCGCACAAGCGGGGTTCTCGCGAAGGGTATCATTACGGGCAGGGCCGCCGCAATCGTGCCCGCTAACGAGAACCATCGATCGCGCGTACGTGGAAGCCCATTGGTTCCTCCCTCTGCTCGTCCAATCCGCGTGCCCAAACCGTGAGGCGGAAGGGCGACCGTCGGTGCGTCTGCGACAAACTGCGCCGGCAAAAAGAACTGGTCAGCTCGGCTGTGGGACGAGACTCGCAGTGCGTGTGGGCAGAGACTGAGAGCGAGCGGTGCCGTCTCTGATCTTGCTCTGCAATGAATTGCTTGTTGCCTTCGGGCGAGGAAAAGAAACGCCTCGTTTTTTCCGAAGTGACTGAAACCCTCCCGTTTTGTTTTGTACTGCTTTTCGACTGTTTTTTTCTTGTTTTTCCCCATATGAAGAATAAAACAGACAGACAGAAGAATACCAACCAGCCTAATCAAGCACACTCTTTTTCCGTGTATGCGGCAAACTGACTGTTTGTGAACGATCGATGGTCTCGGTGCTTTCGTCTCATTGCGTCACTCTCAAGGTCGGTCAATGTTAAATGGAGAGAAAACTTTACAATACCTGTGAGTTTACGAAAAGTGATGGGAAGCTGTTGTTCTGTATCACAGTGGATCCGTGGTGGAGCCTTTGATGACATTTTGGCGTCTGGAAGCGGAGTACCTGACGTGTTTGGTGTCCGCCGCTGCGCTCACGTGGACGCGGGTTCGATTGCTTGTCCATTGCGTCAATGATGACGGAATGTGAAAATGAGTCTCGCATTTGTCCCGACAGAATCGCTGTGGTGTCGACGTGATGTACGGAGTAAATTACGCGCAAAGTCCGTCACGAAAGAAACCGTCAACGAAACCAGTCAAAGACCGGAATCGTAGAAGCAGCAGAGCTACGCACGTGGTATTACGGTAGCTAATTGACATTCTGCTTAAATGATTCCCGTAAGAGAGAGCGGTGCCAAAGTCTTATTTCTGCGTGCACAACCTCGTCATTTTTTTTTTAAATTGGTGCGTCTTGTATCAATGCTCTGATCGTATACCAGTTCTAATAAAGGGACAGTAGAGAGAATGAATGAATGAAACAACTTTATTGCAAGATCCGGCTAGTTGCTGGTCCGGGCCAGACCGCTCAGATGGAGGACGGAAGACCTTGTCTTCCACTAGCCTCCCTGGCCTGCTGGATAGCCCAGGTTTGGTCCTGTAGATCGGAGCTGAGCAGCGTTTTCCGCCATCGCTCCCGGAGAGGTTCTGGGGAGTCTGTTTGCTGATTGGAGCACCCCCATAGCATATGGCTTAGGGAGGCCTCTTCTATTCTACATGCTTTACATATGGAATCTGGGTAGATCTCTGGGAACATCCTGTGTAACTGAACAGGGTTGGGATAAGAATTGGTTTGCAATGTGCGCCACTCTGTCGCCTGTTTTCTATCTAATTTTGGGTGAGGCGGAGGGAAATTCCTCCTCAAGTCTCGATAGCACTTTGTGTATTCTCCATAGCTGGTTATTCTGTCTTTCATTAATAGTTCGTTTTCGGCAACAGCATCTCCCGACGAGGGTACCCTTTGGGCTGCGCGGCGGGTTAGTTCTCGCGACAGCGCGTGGACCGTTTCGTTCGGGTTGTAGGTGGCTGTGTTTATGTGTGCCGGGAACCAAATTAGATATCTACGTTCTTCCGAACACATAAATTCCTCGCTCTGGGTTAGAATTCTCAGGGAGAGAACAATGATTTTTTTTCGTATTAGTAAAGTACTCTTTCACGATACTAAAAACACCACGGTGCTTGCTGAAAAAAGACGCTGGGTAAGCGAGAAAATGCGCAAAAAGAAAACGCGGGTGGCAACGCCACCTTGAAGTCCCGCACCAGTCGCCGTGACGTCATAGATTTTGACGGCCTCTGCTAAGGCCTACGTAGTTCCTAATCGGTAAAAATGATGTGCAATAATAATAATAACAATAATAATAATAATAAAAACGCCAGGCCTGCGCTGAAACCGCAGCACAGTCGCAGCGAAAGCTGGAAGAGCGGCGTTTCTAGAGCCCGTTAAGTTCTCTTGGGGCTACAATACAAGTACACTAGAAAGGTACCCACTACGCCATAAATCACTATTTTTGTGAAGTTGGGATGCACCTACTAAGCCATTATTCGTCATTCTGCGGAGAAGCGAGGCACCAGCTACACGTCTGTGAGGCATTATGTGCACTTTGTTGAAGCGACGACTGATGACGATGAAGAATTATGGCTCAGCCCTTTGTAATGGGTTGGAATCTTTAAACGGCCGCCCGGTCGCTATTTCCCTCTCCCGTCATGCTGTATAACATACGTTGACGTGGGAGAGAGACGGGGGGGGGGGGGCGACGAACTTTACTGAGACTCGACTTACTGCGCAACCAGCAGGAAAGAAGGGAGCCAGGAAAGGGCGCAGAAGACTGCGCTCTTTCCTGTCTCCCTTCTTCTTTCCTGCTGGTTGCACAGTAAGTCGAGTTTACAAGTATATGAACCAACTAGTCTGCAAAGAAGTTTTGTTTTACTGAGACCCCGAGGAAATGGATCACGCGCTTATGGGCTTCCTTGGCAACCAATACAAGGGCACTTGCGAGGAACCCACTACGCTATAAATCACTGTAATTTTTTAGAAGTAGGGCAGCAGGCACTGTGCCATTTTTCGTCATTCTACGGAGAGCGTTGGTACCTGCTAAACGCATGTAAGGCATTATGCGCACTTTGTTGATGCTGTCCCTGATGACGATGAAGAATTATGGCAGAGCTCTTTGTAATGGGTTGGAAGCATTCAACAACCTACTCGTTGCGCAATTCGCATTGTGTGACGCCTGGTTACAGAATTCGCGTTGTGTGGTGCGTGGTTGTTATTTCACTATTCTACCATACTAAATTACATATGTTAATGTGGTTTCTTTCGGACATGAAGCCTGTATAGCGTCTTTTTGCAAGGCAGTTCCAAGCACCGGCATGGCTCTGAGGTACAACACTGGGCCCTCCCACGCAGAGGGCCCAGGTTCGAACCCCGTTCCATCCTGGAAATTTTTTCTTATTTCGAGCGATAGTGGTCACGGACACCGGCGGCGGCGGCGGACAACTACGGCGGCAAAAACGGCCGTTGAAATGATCTCATAACAGCTTTCGCTGTAATAATAATAATAATAATAATAATAATAATAATAATAATAATAATAATAATAATAATAATAATAATATCTGCGGTTTAACGTCCCAAAACCACGATATTATTATGAGAGACGCCGTATAGTGGAGGGCTCCGGAAATTTCGACCACCTAAATGTAAGTACACGGGCCTCACACATTTTCGCCTCCATCGAAAATGCAACCGTTGCGGCCGGGATTCGATCCCGCGACCTTCGGGTCAGCAGTCGAGCGCCATAACCACTAGACCACCGTGGTGGGGCAAAAATGACGTGAGTGTCTTCTGGGGAGCTGGAGACTTAACGCATCAAGTTTGAGGCAATTTGTTGAGGCTGTGGGGCCAAAATGCGGGAAAACATTTTGAAATCGGTGACGTCTACATCAGAGACTTCGGCGGGAAAATTTAAAAGATTGATTTTCTCATCTGTTATTGAAGCTGGCGAGGAAATTAACGAGACTGTGGAGTTTTCAGAGTATAATTTGTCAATCTAAACTAATTTATTGTTTCACTTTAGTGCCCACTTAACCCTTTGAGGGTTAAATTTTTTAGCGAAATGCACTCCGAAATGTGTAATTTTTCATTTCTAAAATAAATTCTTCAGGCGATTCTACTTTGGAAAAAATTGTCTAATATTTTTTGCGCGACCGTAAAGTGACAAAAACTCATATTTGTTGTTACATACACATGGTTTATTCGTGACTAACATTAAGCAAAATCCTAAAAAAAACGACTTAAACGATTTTTTATGAATAAAAATTATGCGTTGTATTAAGCATAGCTCACAGACATACAAAAATACAGTTGGGCAACAGTCCACACCGGAAGAATCGGCACTCGACTCACGAGCAGCAGAGCAACCGGCTCGCACTTCCATAGCGTGAAGCGAACTGCATGTGTGAGTGAGCGCACGGAAGAAAACTGTGGTTGTGCGCCCGTCCGGAAAGCAAAACGAGTGAAAAAGCTATAATTATCCTTCGTCTTATCGCCAACGAGACGGCGTTAGTTATTCTGAGTTCCCAGAACAGGAAACGCAACCACGGCAGCATCATTTGTGTAAATTAGCGGCGCACGGAAACAGATGTATTCGCGCCCCGGGGAGCAATAAACGAGAGAGTCACAAGCGGTCACCCTTTGAGAGATTATAAACCAGACAGGCATCGGCCTTGCGGGCGCGAGAAGCGATAACCACGCGAAGAACAAAACCGAAACCAGCCGCGCGCTCGGATGCGCAAGGGAAAGCCGGGGCGCCGCTTTGGAAAGAAGAAAAAACGGAGAGACATCGGCGGGGCATGAAAAAATTCCACGTATTTCCGAAGTGTGGCAGCACATGCCAAACACGAGAAATGATCGAACAAGGAATGCGTTTTAAACATACTAGGCATGTCGTACATGTACGGCGAAAACCCTCAAAGGGTTAAAACGTGGATATATAAGGTCGTACTGTGAAAATTTTGTTTCGGTACTTCCCACTTGCGATCGTCTATTTCTCGGCCTCCTGCGATTGGCAGTATTTACGCGTCTGTCTTATAACTGTGTTTTCTAGATCCCGTCTCAATTTCTCCTCCTCGCAAAATCACTGGCTCTTCTTCCTATTTTCTTCTTCCTTCCTCACCATTTAACGCACAACGATTGGTCGTGTCTGTTCGGTCTCGTTAAACTTGTTTTTTGTTTGCTACCCCTCGATAGCAGCGACGTTTTCGCTCGAACGGCAACTCGGATGGCGCGCAGAAAATTGAGTCTGGAAGACGCCGTCGTCTCTCCGCTGTTGATCGGGCAGCGAAAATAAAACTGGCGTCGACGAGCTCTGGGCGCGGAAAGGGTTGAGCAAAAATAACGACTCGTTCGTCTCCGACGCCTGGCTCGTAAGGGGCCAATCAAATCGACGATCCCGGGGCGCACCGAGCGTGTGAAGAAAGGAGAAACAATGTTCGGACGTCGTGTGTCGACGGGAAATTACGAACGAACGCTTCTTGCGACGTCCTATCCATCCTTTTTTTTATTTGCGGCTTTCGAGTGCACAGCTTTCCGTTCCTGGCGGACGGAGCAGCGCTTGCTTTCTTCTTCTCCGTGTTTCCGGATTCTGAGCGCTGTGCGCGTTCCTGTTATCGAGCCCCTTTTTCGCTCCCCGTCTTTTTTCGAAACGACGCGAACAAAGTGACCAATCATTCACGGTTCACCACAATAGCCACTAACGCCTCGATGTTATTGAGCGGCGATTCTGGTCGCGAGCGGAATTTTGCTGCAGGAAGTTCGCTCGTTTTGGCATGATGGTTTGTGCGTGAGGCAGACGCGTAACTAAAGCGAATTTGCAGGGAGGCTCACGAATGAACGTTGAGCTGCGCAAATGTAGACTCAAAGGGTCTACATTTGCGCACCATTTTTTGGAGGCGAGTTTACACTGCCATAGAAATCTCTTGTATACAGAGACGGCTCTGAGCAAATGTGAAGCTCAGCAAACGCCGATTTCACTTTGACATTAAAGTGAATTTGCCCATTGCGCACCTACCGACATCGACACTTGCTTGACGTCAGCCTACAGTACCGATTCTGGTGACTTCACGCAGCAGTCTGGCTAGTTGTGATGACGTTAGGCACCAAAACTTCCAAAATGGCCGCTTGTGCGTCACCGACGGAGCCACGGTACGGAGCGGCCGTGGAAACGTCACGATATCTCGCGCGAGCAGGTGATGAGAAGCTCATACCGTGTGGTCACGTCAGGGTACAGTAGGAATCGAAACTAGCTTTTAAAAACGTACTGCAATTACTTTTTCAGGGTGCGCTCACGCTTAGCAGTACATTTTCTAGGCTCTTGAGGGCTTAGCCTTTCATTTGACGCATAAACACTGCTGAAAATGTTCGTGTCAGTACTCCTTTAAAGCTGAACATTCCGACAGAATTGTCTGCCTGGTTCGAAAAGTTGATTTCGACTTTGAGAGTGTCTCCAACCAAATGAGCCCGACGTTTCGGAATCAACCCGCTTCCTTCTTGGAGGGGTCAGATGTGCCGGTGTGGAGATCTTAAAACTCCTTCGTAAAACACTCTCCTCCCCCTTCCCATTTATCCTTGCTATAAACCCTTGAAGAAAAAACCGATTGGATTCCGGAACGTGGGGCTAATAAAATTCGCTCATTTGGAATAGAGTCGCTCTAAAATGCGTGCTCGTTCGAAAAATCCCCTCATTGCAACTCGATTGGCCCGTCTCGTTTTTGTGGCGTTGCGGTGACGCTTTCAGTCTTTTTCATTGTTGCGAAGCGATTTCCTGTTTGTACAGTGCGCAGCCGTGCAGAACACGTTACGGTTATTTGCTGATCTTTATGTTCGCTGGGTTTGTTTTGCGGCTGCATAAATTAAGTCTAGTATATATATATATATATATATATATATATCCTACTAAGTAGGTACATCATTCTTTTTTAATTGTTAACAGCTTAATTGTCTTGCTATCGGTTCGGTAAGTAATGACCAGTTACATAATTAGCTTAGGAAACTGAATTAACGAGAAATAACTCGTGTCTTAGCAACGTTACTGGAAACAATACGAACTTAGTTTCGTTCACGCAAAGTAAGGCGTCGTCTTCTTCCTTTGCGCTAACGGAGCTGTCCTTGTTTTCGGTGACGATGTACCACTCCAAGAACGCGCCCTCGTGTTGTGCCGTTTTTCTTCGTGAATGTCACCAAGCTCTAAGATTTGCGGCAAACGCACAGAAAGACATGACAGGACGGGCGCTCTGCCGTTCATTGAGTGTATTGTAGCGGAAGCGGAATCCGTCAGCGCTTCCGGTATATTCTCGGCACTTCCTGCTCTGTTACCGGAGGCAGCGCATTGCGCTACCGCTGCCAGAGCAAGGACCGGACGTGGTGCTCTTATGGCCACTACACGTCCCTCGTTCATCGATTCAGGGCGTGCTCGGTTCGCTGGACAGACGTCACGGTCCAACGGCGGGGAGTCCGTCGCCGACGCGTGTCCTCCCCACCCTTCCCTGAAATGCTGGAAGCCGCGGGCGCTCGCCGGGGTTCGAAGAATTTTACGAAGAGATCCGCTCGCGGCATTACACGTCGTCCTCGCCCATGGAATGTCCCATTAATGTCGCACGTTCGTTGTTCCTCGAGAGCGTACAGGTACTGAACGAACAGTTTGGTTCGAAAAAGACAGGGCGTGCAAACACGGACACAAGAAAGAAGTCAGGACACCACAAACGGTTTGGTTCACTCATCCGAACAGTTCGCATAAGTTGTACAGAGCATGTTGGAGACTAGCCTTGAGTTTCACATGTTATTGTTTGCACCTGTACCTATGACCCGACTTCTTATGGCAAATGCGACGGTGCATTCTATTCACGGGACTTGTGACATCGCTTTTATTTTTCTATTGTTATTTTCGTACAGCACCACTGACTGTAAACAATAGCAGCAGCAATACCATACTACTACTACTACTACTACTTCTACTACTACTACTACTACTACTACTACTACTACTACTACTACTATTAATAATAATAATAATAACAATACTAATAATAATAATAATATCGCCGGGTCTCTTATGCATGCGTCTCCTTTGACTCGAAGGCGAAAGCCATCTTCGTCGTCTTTTTCTTCCAAGTCAATGTATTGAACCTCCCGCGTCACCCTCCGAACGAAAGCGTTCTGCAACTAACGTGGTTTCGCGATGCCTCCAGGATCGGAGGCATTGTAAGCTTTCTGCACCTCACCTCGTTTTGCAATGCCTCCGGGATCGGCCCACCTTTGACCAAGCAAGGATGTCATGTGATGACTTCACCGTGTGACGCCACAGTGACATCATGATGGCAGTACGAATTTTGGCGATCTGTGACGTCATGATGACGTAATATGGCGACGTCGTCACTTGATGATGATCTTTAGCATCACTCGTGTTGACTACGACGCGGGAAGCCGGTCAATTTTTGCGTTTGATGAGGCATCGCATGTGAGGCTTTGTAAATTATAAAGTTTAATGTGGTAAATTACCACGATATGATTGAAGGAAAGCAGATGATTTTTCAAGGGCTCGTTTATCTTTGTTAGACACAATATTAATGAGAACTAACAGACAATAACGCCAAGGAAAGTATAGGGGGTGTTATCTGTAGTATTTAGAATATAAATGTGAAGAAAGTAAAGTGGACGAAAAGATGACTTGCCGCCGGCAGGGACCGAACCTGCGACCTTCGAATAACGCGTCCGATGCTCTACCACTGAGCTACGGCGGCGGTCATCCTCCCGTCCACTTTCTGGGGTATATATGTTGATTTAAACCAAGCAGTGTTATGATTGTGAGACGTGCCGTATTAATTTTGCCTAGCTGGTGTTCTTTAACGTGCACCTCTTGAATTTCTCCCCAGTGAAAAGCACGACGACGCAGATGTGAAGTCGTCAAGAGTTAACTGCTAACGATTATACTCAATTCTCTCGTTGATTTCGGCGCGCACAGTCGGCGTAGCACTGTCTGCCTTTGTTTTGCAGATTTTGTGCCATTGGTCGATCGCTTGCGCTGACATGAGGCGGGACTCTAGATTCTTGTCAGCTTCGGCGAAGGTCTTTCGTCTTGCTAGACAGCTGTCGAAAATTCAATTCTTGTCGTCCGCTGCTTCCGGAATCGTCGGAGCGAAAATTAAATAACGCAGAGGCCACGACGCATGCGCAGTGTATAAACGTCGTCGGTACGTATAGGAATCCAAATAACGCGGGTTCTCTGCGAGGTGGAATCTACATTCTTCGAACTGTGGGCGTAAAGTCCAACTCGGGCAGAATAGGAAAACAAAAAGAAGATGAGAATGATCGCAACGTTTTTCGCAGCAGCGACATTTTGCAAAATACATCACAACATAGAACTATCGAACCCATGTGTGGAAATGGACTTCACTGCAAGTTGGGCTGGTGGTAAAGTGCTTCAGGATTTCGCACGTTGTTGATTGGCAAACTCCAAAACAACCTTAATTCTTGAACAACCCGAGCAAGGTAACCCCAGCTGCAGCGTCTAGGTCGTCGACTAACCTCGTCAGTAAAAAAAGGAAATACGTACACACTTTAACTCGCCTGTCAAACGTCCTGTCGATAAAAAAAGCTAACGATTTTATTGGAGGAGGAACAGCAGGCGTCTGGCCGCGAGCAATCTAAACAATGCAGCATTGAATCTGCATGCAGCGGCCAAATATGATTTTGATCACGACATAACGACATAGAAAAGAAAGAAAGGCCCTATTCGTCATCGAAGCACCATCACAAGTGGCGACCTATTGAAGTGTCATTTTTTTTTTGCTGCGTATCCACAGAAGATAATTCGCTTATTTCAGTGATTCGTCGTTTTCAGATGCCTCTATCACAGCAGTCCATCTCATACTCCCGCGCCAGGATTAAGCGTCTAATATGCAGTGCATATTTGCGACTACTGGCATGAGTCGTTATACTGCGCATGAGCTCAGACCATTTTTTGCGGGAATTCAGCGTCGGAACGAATTTTCGAGCGACCACTTTGAATTTATCAATCAATTGAAGCACCTGTTCAACAATTTTATTGTACTCGAGCAAACGGACATGCATGTTGTATAGCGGAAAGACGAATTGATGCGCGAACTGCGACAAGAGAACGACGCCAAGCGCTTTCCTCGTTCCCTCGCGCGCTTGAATTTTCTAAGGTGGCATTATATTTTATTGTGTTCCATTTCTCGTGTTCACTTGCATTAAATACTTAATATTTAGTTTGCGGCCATAACACCGCCGTTATGGCCTGTCTACCACGCGATTTCCCCAAGATTGTTTCTAAACAGAATGAATGAATGGCAGTCGACGTTGCCAATTGCAGCAGAAGAGCTCAGTAATAATACGCATGTTAATTACAGTTCGAGGCGTAGTTATGAAACTGAATCAGGGCGTACTTCATAACGAGCCTTCATAACGAGCGACGCTTCATAGTTGCTGGAGTGTATGCGTAGCCCGTTAAAGGGGGGCTGCCATCAAATTTGTGGCTTCCGCGTTCTCTGCTGCAAGCTTTTCTTATTGCTTGAGCATGATACATGCTCCCAGATTCATGTATTCTCGTGAAATAATTTGATATCGCCTTATTTTATGAACGACTTTCGGCTTCGGTTTCTGGGCGCCGAGTTCGACAGTGACGTCACTGTGTAGGAAGCTTCAACACATGTTAGCATAGGCGTGCGCAGTGTTGCCCATTAGGGGGGCCAAAGGTTCATCGCAGCGCCCCCCCCCCACCCTATTAAGTCAATGTATGGGGCAGATTTTGCGCCCCCCTCCCCCTCTTAGGTGACTCGAAGGTTCAATGTACAGGGCAGAATTTGCGCCCCCCCCCCCCCCGTGTGCGCACGCCTATGCATGCTAGTCCACAAAGCTGTTACGCACGCAGAGTTGCATCGTCTGCTCTAGCGCCTTTTAAACTCGCTAAAATTGTTTAATAGAGAATATTAGCCTGTACGGAATTCCGGTATACGCAGAGATCTTTGCGGAATACTGGGTTACTGGACGATGGTACCGACATGGCGAAAAATTGTTTCGGAACTACTCCGCTGCCGAGAATCCGCATCAGCAGAGAAGTAGAATACGTTAGATTAGGCAAGCAACAATTGTGTGCGTGCCTGGTTCACCTTAGCGGCGCAATGTGGCCCCACATATCCGGTCTCACATATCCGGTTTACGGCTACGGTAACCCGGTATGCTAAAGCAAAGAAATGTGCGAACAAGCCAAATTCCCTAAAGTCGCCTTCGCAGGTTCGCGTGACAGTGCGAAGCACATTGCAAATTGCGACTAAGTTGGGCTACTTCGGCAACGCACTGAGAAAAAATGAGCGTAGGTTGGCAGCCGATGCTCTCTTGGCTTGCCTGGTGCAGCGGAGCTGTGAGTCACCGCTCACTGCACGTCACTCTAATATCGTCTGACGTCACTAGAATCAGAATCAGAAGTGGTTTTATTTAGTCATCGAATCACTTACAAAATTTGTATATACAGAAGGAGGTCCCATAGTCAGAGACTGAATCGGGACCTCCTACAGTAGTGAATATAGAAAAAATTAATTGATGCAGTAAACAGTGGTACAGAAACACTTCCGTTACACTTCCTACACAGTGACGTCGGTGTCAGTCGCGCTAGCGATGGGTCTCGATCGTGAGAATGATCATTTAGACACACTTTGGAAGCGAATTAGAATATATTCTAAACGTTTGCTGCGTCCAACAATTCGTGCTGAGTGTCCTTGTATACAGAGGAAGCCTACAGCAGGCGTCAAAATTTGATGGCTCCACCCCTTTAATGTGAAATTCATTAATCGGAACACGTCAGATTGCTTTAAAAAAAGTAGAGCAGCGAGGACGCTTGTCGGTGTGTGTTGCCGATTTCTTTTTCTTTTTTCTTTTAAACCGACCGAAATGCAGTTTAGTAGAAGAGGCATAAGGGCGAATTGGTTAGGATTCATTTTAAGAACAGCGCTGACACACGAGGACACGAGGACGGGCGCTGTGTTTGCGTGTGTGTTCTTTTGGTAAACTTGAGAGTCAACGCCCGTCCCGTTGTGGCTTCCTCGGTCCTTGTGTTGCTGCGCTGTGTTTAAGACGACGGACATGCATCGAGAGTAACAAATCTTGTGCCTCCTTTCCAGCGAGTGGGTGTAGTTGCGTCATAGCTGTGCTCGCTGAGCGTTGTTATGTCCGGCGCCATGCTAGAACGGAGGGGCGACCTGCAGGCGATGAAGCGCGACGGCCATGCTCCAATGGCTGCACTGAACGAGGTCGCAACGGCAGTGCACCTCGTCTTCCGCCAAAGGAGGCGTGCAACGCAAAAGGGCATCGTCTTTGCAATTGTTCGTAATATTTCAGTGTTCGAGAAGCGTAAGCAACACTATCCTGCGAGCAACGTCGCGCGTTGAACTATTTGCGCGAATTGCCGGCATGCTGCCTTCCCAAGGAAGGTGAGAAATCGGTGCATGCATGCTATTCGCAGATGGTTCCACGGTCCTTGTCCTCCGACACGGACACCGCATGTATACCATTTATGGAAATCAGTTTTCCGTCAAAACCTGAGAACCATTGTCCCTGTGCAGGGACAAGGGGTCTGAAGAGGAGCGAATTCGTTTGATTGCGCACGTGTTGTCGTCCGGCCATCTCTTACGAGTGCCGACATCACGTGCACGGCGTTTCCTTGCCGTCCTTAAAAAAACCACCCTTTCGATCCAACTGCGCTCACATTTTGTCGCTGTATGTATATGCCACGACAATGTATCAGTAGTTTGGTCAGTGGTCCAATTTCCACAAGCTCCGCGCGAAATGTCATCTGGATTTTTTTTTCCCTTTTTCTCTTACGTGGTCGCGTCCTCGATATCCTAGCACGGCTTTGGCCTTTGCACATATTTTGCTTTCCTATTCTGGTTATCACGTTTTCTGTTCGGTGTGGACAGCTGCGCCGTTGCAATCCAGCCCATTCATATGGCGAGCACGCTGCATATGTCGCAGAGTTTCCTTGCACGGGATAAGTCAGCATGGATATTTAGGGAAGCTTCGATATTCGTTTGTGTGTGTGATCACCCATAATAGTATTCCTTTGCAATTGTTCGTAATACTTCAGTGTTCGAGAAGCGTAAGCCACACTATTCTGCGAGCAACGTCGCGCGTTGAACTATTTGCGCGAATTGCCGGCATGCTGCCTTCCCATGGAAGGTGAGAAATCGGTGCATGCATGCTATTCGCAGATGGTTCCACGGTCCTTGTCCTCCGACAGGGACACCGCATGTATACCATTTATGGAAATCAGTTTTCCGTCAAAACGCCTTGTGTTACGTGTCTTTCTCCTCGTCTGGTCTGTTGCTTTCGCCGGCGCTGTTTTACTCCGAAGAATGAGTTATTGCCTGCGAACCGGCAGAGCCTGGGTATTGGTGCGAAGTGAAAGCGTCGTTAATGAGTGAACTGTCTGCGTTTACGTGTGGGAGCAGCAATGTTTCAACTCGGGCCTATTGGTTTGCCATTAGTGGGTATAAGGTTGCGCATAGTTGTGGTTAGGAACAGTTGTGGTTACGACACCTTATTGGTGTGCAATGGGAGCAGTGAATGAGTAGCTGCGCCAACCACTCAAGCACTGCTTATATCGGCGGCCCTCGTTACTTGATGTGCGTAGCCTGCGTGTACTTCTATGTAGAGGAATTAAGGTCATATCCGTGCCTGTGAAATCTGAGAGAACAGCGAACCTGCCACCTGGCGATGGAGTTCTTTCGTCAGCTTTCTTCTCCTGCATTGCCCTCTCCCTCCTTCTCACCCCTGCACCAGTCCTCGTCACCTTGACTTCCTATACCCAGCCCCTTGCTACAATACGTACGATGCATGGCTACGCTGTGCTATAGGAGCTGCTTGACACATGCCCGCCGAGTTTTCTGTCCACGACACCGGCCTTACTGCGAGCTTCAACAGCTTCGCTCTTAAAAGCAATTCGCTCATACATCACGGGCAAGTGCTGCGCTAAACTCTGCACTGTTAAATGTACGCGTGCGTTGTCTCGAGCGGCGAAGTTGTCCGAGATTCGTGTGGCCCCCCTTGCTGCCGGGCATACTTCGGCAGCCGAGATCATGCTGCCGGAAAAGCGACGCTAATGATCCGTAGCCCGAGCGCCGTCTGTCGGCAATGAGTGCAACTTCTGCAGACTCCATTGTTTCCCGAGGGCGGCAAGATCAAAGCGTCCGTGGCACGAGCTGCCTCTCTCTTTCGTCCCGGCCGTGTGTAGGAAAAGGGCGAAACAAGCTTCCACTGCGCAAGAATACAGACTTCGGGTTCCGCCTCATTACGCAAGCCCGCCGCTCCAAGATGCCGTGCATTATAGTACGAACAACTTTCGATATTTTCGGCGTTTCATGCCGTCTCGTTTTAACGGGCAGAAATGCGTATTAAGTGGCTGCCCGGAGCCAAGTCTAAGCGGATCGGCTGTCCTCGCTGCAACGGCCAAAGCGAGCCCAAAGTTTAACGAAGCAGGAAGCTGCAGGCGAACAACAATACAATGGCCGGGCTTCCCGTTTCGTCTCAGTTAATCGAGGGCGAAAACGCAAAAGCGCCGCTCGCTTCCTGCCTACGGAGCTCCCGACGCACGCCGATCCTTGCCTCCTTTTGTCGTTAAAAACCTCGCATTATCTGTCCAGTACTAAATAATTAGTGGACAAGCACTCGGTTGAGGCTGAATGAATTCAACTTTGTTTTTGGAGCAACGAGTTGCCAATTAATTTTTACGATTATTAGCGATCATTTAGCGAACACTCGCCAACATTAACCAGTCCTGGCGAGTCCTGGCAGCTTGCAAGTAAGCGCGGTATTTGAGGTCACGTGACACGCTCTGTTTGACCGCACTGGATCGTCGCCAGTGCGGTCAAACAAAATGATTAATAATCGCCGAGTGCACCTGGCTAAAGCATTATTAATAAACCGTGCGCGTCGACCTTGTGACGTATGCGTACTATTGTTGGCCCTGTGCGTTTCAAGAATAATGACTATATGAAGCAGTCCTGTAGGCGCTAAAATGAGCTCACAGGAGCGGAACACGGAATAATTTGCTCGCTGGCTCTATATCGCCGGAAGTTAGTCCGCGCCTCCCGGGTTGAGGGAACTTAAGTATGGGCAAAATTCGACGATACTTCGTGTTCCGTCGGCTGCTCTTTCTTTTCTCTGATGACGGCAGGGTGTGTCACGTTTTAAATGATTATCATGGCAGCAGGTATCACCCTGCAAGAAGTGCAGTAAAGGCTCGTTCACACCTGCGACCGGTCGCGTGACCAAGTGAGTCGCAAATGGCCGCTTTTTCTTAGTCGCTCGCTTCTCGATATTTCAGTCGCGCGTTGACCAGTTATAGGCATTTCAAGCAGTTAGTCGTTCCTTTTTAAAGGGTAATCTTCCTACTCCGTCACTGGAACACAGTCAAATGCATGGAGGTCACCAAGATATTAACAAAACCGTGTTTGTTGCACATTGCCTCACCTTTCCATGAAATTAACACGGCACACAAGTTTTCTATGAAATTGTTGCACATAATTGTTAATAAAAGTTGTAGGTGAACTGTCTTGTGGCCGTGTTAGGTGCCTGCGTTGCTGTCAGTGTTGTAGGTTGTGAAAATAATTACCAGTGAATTTGTTCACTTCTTTATTGTGTGACCAAAAAAAAAAAGCAAGGTTTGTGTGCATTCGCGCCCCCTTTTCGGCGTTGAATTGTTATGCTACTTATGATTTCTGTGTTATATATTTTGGGTAATATCCTGTTCAACTGCAGATATTTCGCCAATAAAATACACCTTATTTATCAAATATGTCTTTTTCGTCTTCCCATTATCTTGCTTATTCTACGCGGGGCATTATGGAGCCGTCCATAGTGATAAGAAAAAGAACGTACAGCTATAAAAAAAAAGTAAGAGCGGAATAGCGACCCTGTCAAAAAATTTCATAATTTACCGTCGCGTTAAAACGTGACGTTTATTTCCGCTCCCGGTTGTGACGTCATCTTTTTCTCTTTTTTTTTTAATTCTGTTTGTCCCCTAACGTCACACCGTGCTTGCGTGGTAGATAAACGACTGTTGCAACACGCCGCTTCGACTAGCCACCGGCTTGACACGTGGGCTTCTACGGAAGTTACGCTACCAGTTTACAACGACTGTGCGACTTCTTTATTGATGGCTTCCCTTGCCTTCAAAAAAAAAAAAAAAGCTTCGACGACACGGTATTACGGATAACTTAGCGTAGTTTTTGAGATCGCTTCCCATTTCGAACGTCCCTAGGCCTATCTAGAAGATAGTCTGCAACATGAAATTTTTCGCGCTTAGTTCCCCTAAAAAAGGAGTAATATTGATGCGTGCGGGGTACAGGCGAGCATTCTCGGTTTTGTTCTTTTCACTTTTTTTTAACGCATTCACCCTTCGCTAGGTGGCGCCACCGTCCCGGCTTGGGCGCGTAAACGCTATCCCGCTAAACTAAAACACTCCATTATTAAACTTAGCGCAAAATAACACGGACAAAGTGAAGTGGTAACATACACACTTCACTTTGTCCGTGTTATTTTGCGCTAAGTTTAATAATGGAATATTACCAACTCGCCCAGCAAAACGTCCTTCTGAAACTAAAACACGCTTTCCGCAACCAACGTTTGCGGCACGGTAACGCTATTCCCTTAACCGCCGCTATCACGCTAACGGTAAACTATAACTGTCTAATGACAGTGCGAGCGGACGTGTATTCTGTGCGGCGATGGGTATGGGTCGCACTCAGGTGGGAAGATCGGTCGCGTCGCGTTTTGGTCGCCAGTTGCAAATGGTCGCGCCACCGCTTCTAGTCGCTGGTGTGAATGGGCCTTCACGATGAGTCGTCTTGAATGCTCAAGTCAGCATGGCGGTCAGCGTGGAAGCCATGTGCACGCTTTCTGGGCAGGGAGTTTGCTACCCTGCACTGGGGAAGGCTCACAAACGGAAGAAAATGATGAGAGAAGGACAGTGTTGCCAGCGAGAAGGGGCCAGACGAGCGCTTTGTTCTCGTTGCTCCCTCGTGTGAAGGTAGCCATGTTTGGTCCGTCTGCCTTCTTCTCTCCCTTCTGTGCTAGCCAAGCGCATCGCCCTCTTGTGTGCTCAGCTGTCGATCAGCGCAGCGTCACCTCTTGCGTGGCGGCCTTCGAAGTCGCCAGTGGCTGCTGCTGCTGCTGCTGCTGCTGCTGCTGACGTCCTTCGCGTCACGCCGCCGGCGCCTCTCCGATGAAGCGGAGACGACGAGCGGGGCCCCCTTAAAGGTCGCCTGGCCTCTGTTCTGCCGCTTCTCTTAGAGAGGCCACGTCGGGGCACAAGCAGAAGATCGAGGCCAGTTCGTGCGTTGTCGCTGCCACAATGCACGCGTTGTAACGGCCGATGCCTGAATTATGACTCGTTTGGGTCCCTCAGCTCATTTCTGCCTTCTTTGATTTTCTTTTTCCGTTCTTCAGTCCCCGGATTTTTTATTGGCGTCTGCTCTCTCTCTCTCCCTCTGGCTTTTTTTTTTTGTGTTTGTGCTACGGAGTTAGATACAGCGCGCGTACGACGCGGGCGGCACGAGTGTTGAGCAACAAATTTCTCTTTATTGCAGCGAAGCAACATATTCGACACGCAACGCCGCCGTCCCCTTTGAGTTCACATACTTTTGGTGATCGAGTCTGCCGGACTTAAAGGTTCCGGTACTTCGTCAGTTAACGAACAATTTATGTGATATGCTGACGCATCAAGTTCGGCCTGTCTGTAGTGGAGAGAGGTGCACAAAGTGTTTCGTGACCAGCTCAGGCGTCGTTGTTGTTTGTAAAGCTCGAGCGAATTTCTCAACCGCTTTGTGTGTGCCTGAAGGTACTGCGTGCGGTGCTGTGTTCCCAGCGATGTGTGCGGCGCTGCCTTTTTCATTTCATTTATTTGGGAATTTCACAAACGCCCACGAAGGCGGCAAAAGGGTATAGTGTGTATCTCCCGATTCGGTCAACTCTTCGTGAGGCACTTCAGGCAGACGCAACGACACGGGACAGGACTAATATTTCGTCGACTAGGAAGCTTTATTTTGGTGTATTTTTCTGTCGATTTGCTCTGTAGCCTTGTCACGTCGACGACATCTTTTGTCTTTCGTGAACCTCGCGGGTTTATGCATTAATGATTTACGATATCGCTGTTGACTCACGGTGTCATATATTCTACGCCGGCTTTTAAGAATTCTGACTTTCAAGCGCCAAAAACAACGAGCTTATTGTATATATATATATATATATATATATATATATATATATATATATATATATATATATATATATATATATATATATATATATATATATATATATATATATATATAGCTCTCTTAATTCGCTGTTCGGGCTTTTACCTGTGGACAGCTGTGTAAACTAATGACTGAGTTGTTAATTACTGTACTAGTTAGCTTTAAGTAAAGTGCCTCCTTTAAAAATTTACTCTCACCGGTCACAAGTTCATTTATTTATTTATTTATTTACCCTCAGGGTCAACAGACATTACAGAGGGGAGTGGTAAAAATAATAACGAACAAGTTTGTAAGTACAAAGAGGCAATACAATGTTCCTGATTATACAACAACAGATTATGATAGGCAAAAAAAAAATAGAAAAATATCAAATATCAAAATGGCAAATGGGAAAATAGAAGGATACATTCAGGTGAAAAATAAGAGCAATGTTTCTTAATATAAAATAATCGCTCATACAATCCAATACAACAGGTAACGGTGCAATGTTCTTATTTATACAAATATGGCTTTCAACGAACGAGTTGTGCTTTTTCCGCAGTGTGCCGCGCAGTACAAAGCGGCTTTCGCTTCTCGCTCTGCATCAGGGTCAGCGTGCTCGGCGATCTGCTCAGTTGTATGCATCGCGCATGCGTGCACCTCGGCGCATCGCTCCGGAATGCCGTTCACCCGCCTGTCCAGGTGGCGGCCATATTTGGGTCAAAGTGCCCCAACGGATGGACAGCCGCCGTGTGATCTCCTCTTTCTCGTAATCCGCCTACTGTTGGGATGAATGGTACGCCAAGTATGCCGTCTTTATATCGCGGTCGTCACTGCAGCCGCATTATTTCTGAAAATCTCGACACGCTCGCGTGGTTCCACTGCGTCTTCTGCACAATATCGCTCGTTGTGCGGTCATGAAACGAGTTCCTTCCTTTAAGCTCGAATGTTAAGCCTCCTGCAGTTGCGACAACTAGTGAACTTAATTTCCCAAGAAAATGTCGCTTTCGTAAGTTTCCCGAACAGTATGCGGCAGTGTACTTACTGTTGTTTACTGGTGTTTATTAACCTCTGTGTCAATCTGTAGCATCGTCAGCGCTCCTGTGGGCGTGCAATATTCTATTAGCATTGTTGTCGCCTGTGTTTGTGGCCTCAGACAAATCGTTATTTTTGGACACCGCGGCCGTGGTTTGCCGAGAGAGTACTGCGGCCGGTACTCCCGACTGTCACGGCGTATGCGTTTGTTTGTTGTGCACGATGTTGCGTTTTTTTTTTTGTTTTGTTTTCTACTGCCACCAGACGTGCAGGCGTTTCAGAACACGCCACCACAAGAGCTGGCCTATTCGCTAAATCCTTCGACAGCGTCGACGCTCAACAAAAACGAAGAAAAAAAAGTAAAAAGAAAGAACTAAAAGCAAAAGAACAGACACACCGCGGGGACTTTCAGTTGATGCTGAAGGTGAAGCCCGGCTCACTTTCAGGGCATCGCGGGGTGGTCCCGCAATCGCGACGCCGTAATGGTGGCCCGGCGTGCAAATGGAAATCCGGCGAGCCAGCGGCACAGAGAGAGAGGGAAGACGCAATTCGGTCAACCGTGCGGTGCCTGCGGCAGTCATTTTCGCAGTTTAATGCTCTAGGCCAAACGACCGTCGTCTGCTGTAACCTGCAGCAGACGACCGACACACGCGCCGCTCGGCTATCCTCGGCCCCTTCTGATTGGCTGCGCAGTGTGTGTGCCTCGCTTATATTGGCAGACGAAGGAGAGCAGACGACGGCGTGAGAAAGGCGGCCAAATGGAGCGTCGCGCTGTCTCGACGGGGACGCTGTAATTTGCCTCGAAATTCCGTCCGAGAAGAAGCCTTTGTGTGGACGGCCGCTGTGCTCGTCACGACGAGTGAATAAAGTGCGACGGCTCTGACGGTCTGCGACGAAGTGCGGCCTTGTTCGGTGTCGGGTATAAATGAATAGCAGCTCGCCTCCTATCTTCCGCCCACAGCGCGGCCGGAAGTGGATTACGCAGCCTTCTCCGAACACCCGACCGAGAGAAGCCATTTAGGAACGTCTGCTCCAGCTGAATAATCTGCACATTATTGCTCTAGAAAGTTACACGTAAGAAGAACGACCGAGGGATGGAGTACGGGTATAGGAACGACGATGCGACTTGACGCGGCTTCTCTACTGATTACTCCAACTTGTCTAAATGAAAACCAATTAACGAGGCCCCACACGGAGCCAACATGTTCTATCGCCTTCGTTTCGTGAGTTTTTTTCGATTGAATAGCGTTTGAAGGCTCGTAGCAGGTTTTTTTTTTTTTAAATTCAATCAATATCGCCGCTTTCCGCTGACATTGCTTGGTGTGAATTCGGTTAATGCCCGTGTAGAATAACCAAACATGGGCAAGTACCCTGATGAAAACAAGTTTTTATAAACGTGAATTTACGTGAAATACTTTCAAAGTCGGTGCAGCACCGTACTGGCTTTTTACGGATTCAATGGGGGCTAGTTGGTACTGCATCGTTCTTGTTCTGCGCTAAAAAATGTAACAGGGGGACGACACGTCTGTGTTCCCGTGTCGTCCCCCTGTTACATTTTTTAGCGCAGAACAAGAACGATGGCTTTTTACATTTTCGGTTTACAGGCGCGAAGGTCCCTGGGCAAAGTTCACAAAATTTTTTCGTGAGTATACTCTTTGCTATTTGTCCTCAGCATTTGGTAATCATATTCCGGTATGTGGATTGGCCAGAATTTTCTTTTACGAAGAATTCTCTAACATAAGCCATTTTTCAGAACACAGGCTCTGATGTTTACGTGCCACAACCAGCACCTGATTAAGAGGGTTAATTTCGGACACCCTGGTTTTTCTTGAAAAACCCAGGTTTTTGTTCCATGCGGCTAAGTCGTTTTGAGATTATGCAACGAAAGAGTGGCGGCTGCCGTCATCGGCAATGCCCTTGGCGGGTCATTCGAGGCGTCTCTAAACGATGGTCGGGACGTTTTTCCTTTCCTGCTTACGATCGTTCTTTATTTCGTACTTCGTCGTCATCAACCGGCGTGATCGTACCCACGACTTCGGATCTATATATATAACGTAGCTATCTCGGCGGATAACGCGCGCAAGTTCGCCGCGATATCAACTATCAGCGAAATTGATTATATATATACGAGCAAGCCTTCAATAGGGGAAACATCATTCGCTCTAAATTTCCTCGGAAGGGTCGAGACCACAATAGCCAGCTGTTGCAGCCTGCTCGCCAGCTGGCGGCACATAAAGGCAGCGCCGCTGCGTTGAGGGGCCATTCTGTGGCGCTGAAATTTCGTTCACGGTCTCGCGATGCTTCGGATAGTTCGTAAACAGCGTGGAGCGCTCCATCATCGGCAACGAAAACTCGAGCAGCGGTCTCCATCCAGAGCGCATTACGCCCCGCCCACTTCGGGAAAATGACTTGCCGCCCTCGGGAGCGGACGATACGCCGTCTGATGGAAACACTATGCGTCCATTAGACGCCCGTGCGTGTAGCAGACGACGCTGCCACTTCCAGAAGTACGATACGCGCCGATGACATAGCGGTCGCTCTCGAAACACCATCCTCCTATATCTTCTTGCGTGCACACTACTTCTTTGAACATACGATGTTTAGGAGAGATGTCCCGTCTTGGGTTGTTTCGTTCGGCTACGTCGTTTTGCGCTTATATAAAGAGCAGCGGCTGCCGACATTGGCGATGCCCTCGGAAGGCCATTCGAGGTGACTCTGGGCGAACGTTTTCCTTTTGCGGAGTCGTCCCACGCGACGACGACCTCTCTTCTCCGCGAGGCCATTGTGGTCGACCCGTCCGTGATAACCCTGTTTGATATACCGGCCGAGTCGGCTTTTTGCGGTAACGACCCCTGGCCGACTGCAGAGGACGGTCTCCGCCGCCGTGATCGCCGCCGCCGGTGTCATTATTGTGTCATCTCGCTCGCTCTGCGCTGCGAAGGAAGGCGTCTCTCGTCTCTCGAGCCGTCATTTTCGTGCGGCGGTTTGTTTGTCCGTTTTCTCCGCGCTCTGCAGCTGTTTGTGTTCGGACTCCCTTGCGGTCTCATTCCGACTGCCTGCATTTCTTTGCCCGTGCCCGTCGTCTACTCGGACAATCATGCGTGGCGCGCCATGCTATTCCGTTATAACGCGTCGCCCTTTCTTCGTGTTTGTCCCGGCAAGTGTGGGCGTGTCTAAACAAGGTCACGTAGAGGTCGTTGCCTTTCGTTGGAGGCCGCGGTGCCGCCGCCTCGGGAGCGCCTGTCGTTTCTCGTTTCAGTTGCTTTCGACCACTGTCCGCAGTCGTTCTTCAGCTGCGGGTGGCAACCAACATGCGCGCACTGTTCGGCTCTTTGTTTTTCGGCTGCCTTGTCAGAGCTGTGTGGTTCGGTCTTGGCTCTGTGTGTGTGAAGACGTCGCTCTGAAGTTCGCTTATGCTTGTTCGGAAAAATGCGATGGCCATTTCTCGCCAGAGGTCACCGCCTTCCCCAGGCCGTTTGACGGGCCTTCTCCGAGTGGTCGGCGCGGAAGTGTCATGATTTCTGGTTGTTTCAACTCCGTGACGGCTTCGAGTACTCGGAAAAGGGGCAGCGCGAAAGGACCAGAAGCACGGCCGCAACCTTTGGTTCCTCTTGCGTCTTGTAGTCGCGTGACTTTAAAAGAAAAGGCACATATACAGTCTGCTGCGACCGATCGGGCCTCATTTTGTACACAGCGAACAGTGCATTTGTATGCATACCGCACAGTTGTGACCGAAACGTCGTGCGTCACACATATATAGAAACAATAAAAATAACGCAGACGGAAGTCGACGTCGTATACATCAGGAGGTGACATTTGAGCTTGTATACATTTATGTTTCAAAAATGTGACTAAATTATAATGCGGAAGGTGTCGTACATCTGGAACTGCTTGCAAATAGAGCCGTTGGAGAAAGCGACGTATTTCAGCGACCTGCGAACCCCTTGAGCTCGTAACCATAGCGGACTGCATCGCCTATTGGAAGTACACCCTTGCAATCCTTTGACAGTATCGCGGGAGTGCGGGATATGGCAGCGGCTAATATTCTCGAAAGGTAACGAGATCTGCCGACGATGCGCAAGCGCACAAAGCGCACTGAACTGCGGCGAGAAGCCTCGTCGTCAGTCGACATTTGAAGATGTCTCTGTAATCATCTTACTCACTGTACATATCTGTAAATACAGTTGTTGTTTTCGAAAGCACAAGATCTCGGGCCCACGCTCTAAGGTCTCCCAACCCTTGGTGGAGGCTTCGGCGTACACGTAGTCGCAACGAACGCGGCAGCGTAATCGAGCCTCGTTCGCACCGCCTTCTCAATCGTTAGCCTCGCTCTCTCGGTAGACACCTCAGCCATGCCGCAAGGAAAGGAACGTCTGTGCGCGCAACATTGGCCGTTTGAAAATCTCTTAGAATACATGCCTACTGCAATTGCTGTTGCGAAGTGCGCCATAATTCCTCATTTTGCGAAGTACACCCACTACGTGTTGGTATAAGTGAACACGCGCAGCCGCACGCTCTGTTGATGCTATTGTTGCTGATCATTATTAATCGTGGCTGAGTGCTTTATATTGGGAGGGCCTTTAAACCCCCCACTCGTTGCCCAATCGACACAGTGTGGCGCCTGGTGCGATTCCGTACTTCTCCCGCGCAGAATTACATCTCTGTTAACGTGACCCCTCGCAATATACACGGTATCTGCGCAGGGTTTGATTTCTGAAGCAGTTTCGGGTACTGGCGTGGGTATGTGGTAGAACACCTGACTGTCACGCACAATGCCTGGGTTCGATTCCGGCTTGATTAACTCTTTCCATCCATCGCGATTTCTCGCTCACGGACAAGGCCGCCGACACCGACGCTGGAATGTCTGTGACACGGGCTTTTGAACGCTATCGCGTTAAGACAGTAATATTTACGCAACACCAGGCAGCACCTTACGTTTCATTCAAATTGCGCTGCGGTCGTGTGACGTCATACGGCACATTGCTGTTCAGGTCACGTGACTCCGAGCTGTTGAGGTGCAGATAGACTCTTACTTGCCGCTTTCCACGTGCGGGGCCGCTGTATGAGCTCTCGCATACAGAGAAGGCAGTGTTTTTTTTTTTTTTTTTTCTTCTCTACGGCGCATCGGTGCGAGGGCGTGCACACATATCTCCGAGGCGCGATTGTTCCGCTGGCTTCCACCTCGTAACGCCTCGTGCTCCTCTAGCTGTTTCCTTTGTGCAGCAACGATTCGGCTTCCACTAGCCGTGTTCCGTAATTCACAGGCATATGAGGCAAGTCTTCGCATGCTTTGAAGACTCAGCTGTCCTGCCTTCAGAAAGAGCGCTTTCACTCTTGAAAAGCGGAAAACGCAGAGTGAGCCGAACGCGCGAACACGTAAGCTGATTTTCGGTCAAATTCACTCTGTTTGCGCATTTACGCTACGTACTTTTGCACACGCCAATTAGAGAGGCGCTATATCGATGAGGTCATCAGAGATGAAGCCGTGGCGACTTTGGAGCGGGCAGAATGGCACGGTATTGCATCCCGCCGCTGAGGTGCGGGAGTTGGCCTTGATTGACGCGGAAGTGCGATGAAGAACGTAGATTTATTTACAATATGAGCATTAATAAAATAGGATGAGAAGACTGCAGATAAACATGGTTTCGGCCGGCAGCATCTCGTACGCTGCGGACCACGGCCAGGAGAACACGACCCGGCTTTCGATGGTTGTGCTTCTTATAAAGCTTTCCCATACGTCACTTCCAGCCAATCAAGAACTGGGGCGAGATGATGTCAAGTCCGTCCAATCAGCATTCCCAAACAGGTGGCGTCACTTTCTGCCAATGGGGGACCCAGAGCCGTGTTGCCGGGGGACTGCACTCCTTGCGGGTAAGGGCGCGCGCCTAGAGATGCAATGCATCCGTGCATCATGTTGCATCACGGCGAGGCCATCGTCCCAGGGTCGATGTACGTGGAACACTAACCACCTCGGCTCTGACGGCAAGGCGTCGCTCTGGGGATGACTCACACTCCCCTGCCTCTGTGGGAATGCCGCACTTATCCGCTGAAAAGCTGGATGCTGCAGTGGTGCGCAGTTCGTATCTAACAGCTCCTCCTCGCCCCGGAAGTTCGGAATGGCCGGTGAACACAATTCACTGGCCATGAAGAACGGAGGTGAAGCCTGTAGCCCACTGGCGGCGACCGTTGTTCGGTGACTTCCTTGACCCACGTCCTGGACAAAGTGTGTCAAACAAACAAAACAACATAGCGCTGCTCCATGCGCAAGCGCAGGCCCTTGACCTTCGACTCGCCAGGCTTGTACATTTTCGAAATCAACACTGTCGTTATGCTCAATTTTGACACAAAAATTCGAACAACCCTTCAAAACAGCTTTCCATTTTTCCTCAAATGCCGACAAGGTCCGCATGCCATTGTCGTTGCAAAGAAAATTTAGAGAAACTGAATGAATAATGAGAAACACTAGAATAATACACACGCAAAGTGTAGCTACGCGGATGAATTCCATTCCTTCTTTGCGAATGTTTACGTTCCGCATAGAATGGCATTCTTTCGCTTCGTAGTTTGAAGTTGTAAGCGTCCGGTCTCTCTTTCGCACGGCGCTCACGGGCTTTCTGTTTACATTGAGAGGAGGCAAGACAACGCTACTCGATCCAGGAGGAAGTATGGAGCCGGTCTCCTTTTTTGTTATTTCAACTGGCGCCATAGCTTTGCGGGGACGGTGTTTAGCGGGAATCAACTTACGCGCCCTTCGTCTATCACGCTCTTTGCTTTTTCCGCCGCGGCATTAGGTTCCAGTTGGGAATGCGTTTCCTTACGTCTGGCCCCCTATGCTTGTTTCGTCCGCAAGCTGAGCGGCGATTTGGCGGGCTGGCGAGCGCGTGAATGCTTGCACCGTTTTCTCTCCGAACTCTCGACCACGATCCCGTAACAAACGTTCCGAATGGTTTGAAAAGAGATAAGGATAGTTCATTGACAGTGCCTTCGAGACGCCTGCCTCTGTCTCCAGGTCTCCGAAAGGACCGGATACTGTGACTCTCGCTATTGGTAAGCAAACGCTGTGTTTTTCTAGCACTGATTTAATCCAGATTACCTTCCCTGTATAGTCCTCTGCGCTTACAAAAGAAGGGTGAACTAGGTCCATGGTTGCTCCGCTGTCTCTTAATACACTACAGGTCTTTCCGTTAATACGTAACTCCTGTAGGTATGGACGAAGAAGCTCAAAGCTTTCTTCGCTTTCGTTCACGTAGGAAAGCACTACTGCCTTTTCTTTCTTGCATTCCGCAGCAAAGTGACCTAGACCCTGGCAATTATAACATCGGAACGGCCGTCTTTTCTCGAATTCTCGAGCGTCAGCCTTCTTTTGTTTTTCTTCGGGAGTGTTGCTAACTCCGTTATCGTGGTTCCCTTCCTGTGTCTTTTCCGCAGGTTCGGTCCTCTCAATAGCTTTTTCCCGTTTCTGCTTTTTGGGATAGATAAATCCTCCCTGATTATCTCTTCCTTGCGAACGCTCGTCTTCAGTAGTGAGCTTTCGCCGCATCACATACTCATCAGCTAGCAGCGCCGCCTTGTCTATCGTATCTACACCATCTCTGTCTTGTATCCAAAGCCTCACTGCCTGTGGAATACTGCGGTAGAATTGTTCGAGACATATACACTCCACGATTTTGTCTCTACTTTGATAGACTTCGGCTCCTTTAAGCCACTCCACGAGGTTTGTTTTCAAACCGTACGCGAACTCAGAGTAGTCCTCGTTACTCTTTTTGCTAGCGTCTCTGAAACGCTGCCTAAATGCTTCTGCGGAAATTCGGTACCTCTTCAAAAGCGTTGCTTTTACTTTCCCGTAGTCCTCCGCATCACTCACACTCAATCTTGCGACTACATTCGCTGCCTCACAGGGTAACAACGTCACTAAGCGCTGCGACCAAGTGCTCGGAGAAAATTTACACCTCTCGCAAGTTCTCTCGAAATGGACCAAGAACAACGCAATGTCCTCTCCCATCTTGTAGGGTTTAATCCACTGGTCCATCCGACATGGCTCGACATCGCTTGGTCTCACAAGGTTGTCCCCTTCGATACCCGCCGCTGCACGCGACTTCAGGATTTCAACCTGTATCTCAGCCATTTCTTTTTCGTGTTTTTGCTGTTGTCGCTCATGTTCTCTCAAGCGTTCTTCCCGCTCTAGCTCTCGCTTTTGCGCGTCCTGCAACACTTCCCAAGCAATCCGAATACTCTCATCGTCATTTTCACTTTCCTTAATTGCCTTTTGGATAGCTGGTTTTTTCATATTCTTGTCCACATCCACTCCCAACTCATCGCACAACAACAGCAGGTCTGACCTCGTCAACCTTCTCAGATCCATTTCAGCTGCTCTGACCGGTGGTTCGAACTGTTTCCTTAAATTTGTGCAAACACTCAGTTGCGACAAATCACTCGATTCCTAGAACAATCAAAATTAACACACAAGTTTTGAAGTCTGGCGAATCAAAAGGAAAAAAACCACACGCTCACCCACGGATGCAACACCATGCCATTGGTTCATCCGTCCGCTGCTCCCAGTTGCTCAGGACTTTCTGGGTCGAAGACTCCACTCTGTCTTTCTTCCCAGTTGCTCAGGACTGCGGGTTGAAGGCTTCCTCACTCGCCGTACCGAGACGCTCAGTCCTTCCGGAGTCCGTTCCCTGTCGCTGAGAACTTCTTGGATCGAGGGTCCATCCTTACCGCTGCCACCAGTTATTGCATCCCGCCGCTGAGGTGCGGGAGTTGGCCTTGATTGACGCGGAAGTGCGATGAAGAACGTAGATTTATTTACAATATGAGCATTAATAAAATAGGATGAGAAGACTGCAGATAAACATGGTTTCGGCCGGCAGCATCTCGTACGCTGCGGACCACGGCCAGGAGAACACGACCCGGCTTTCGATGGTTGTGCTTCTTATAAAGCTTTCCCATACGTCACTTCCAGCCAATCAAGAACTGGGGCGAGATGATGTCAAGTCCGTCCAATCAGCATTCCCAAACAGGTGGCGTCACTTTCTGCCAATGGGGGACCCAGAGCCGTGTTGCCGGGGGACTGCACTCCTTGCGGGTAAGGGCGCGCGCCTAGAGATGCAATGCATCCGTGCATCATGTTGCATCACGGCGAGGCCATCGTCCCAGGGTCGATGTACGTGGAACACTAACCACCTCGGCTCTGACGGCAAGGCGTCGCTCTGGGGATGACTCACACTCCCCTGCCTCTGTGGGAATGCCGCACTTATCCGCTGAAAAGCTGGATGCTGCAGTGGTGCGCAGTTCGTATCTAACAACGGCTAGATTGCAGCCCTGTACGACCATGTTCTTATGAACTGCACGGGTCCTTCAGGAAATACGTGCTTCGCTGCATTCCCTTATAGCTAACTTCAAACGCCGAGGATTTATAATTGCGCCTTCAAATTTTACTCACTGCCGACTTTCTTTGGTATATTTACGTTCTTCACAATGTGCACTACGCTGCGTAATCTTGTATACTGTGTTTTTCGTGTACTTTCAACTATGAAGTTGTATAATTTGCGTAATCGTGTATTACGCGACAGCACATTCGGAAATAACGCATTTCGTTAAGTATCTTATCCATGGGGCACCTAATAACCACTAAACGCCGGCTTGTGTACTCGTATTTGTCAGAAGACGAGCAGGATAAAAGAAAGGATAGGAGGTTGACCAGGGCTGAGCTCGGTTTGCTACCCTACACTGGGCAAGGGAGAAGACCACCGCTGTTTTCCACAACATAAAGATTGATTCTTGTATGGTGCTGGGTTGGTTGGAGCATAACGAAGCGGAACAAACAAGGCAACGTACAGTATCTGCCATCCTTGCTGTATACGTGCCGTTCTTGCGCTTCAAAGGTAGATTAATTATAGAACGGCTTACTAGCGAACATGGCTTTCGGAGCAGCTCACTCTCACGAGAATAATAACAGTTGTTGAGTTTTTACGCCCCTAAGCCACGATATTATTATGAGGGACGCCGTAGTCGAGGGCTCCGGAAATTTCGACCGCCTGGGGTCCTTTAACCTGCACCTGAATATGACCACAGAGGCCTCTAGCGTTTCGCCTCCAGCGAAATTCGGCCTCCGCAGCCGGAATTCGATCCCGCGACCTTCGGGTTAGCCAGTCGAGCACCATAACTGTGAGATCACAGTGCACCGCCTTCTCGACACTGGCGGGCCTCGTCGATGCAGTTGCGTGCTACGTGCCGGCGGCAAAGCGAGCGAGACAGAAGGGGCCCCCCAGTGGGCCCGTTGTTTTTGGCTGCCGGACCTTGCGTGGCCGCCGATGGCCTTTGGCGATAAGGGGATTCCCCGTGCCTCTCGTGACCGCCTTTCCCGGTGGCTGTGCGATGCGCCCGTGTAATTTATCGCGGCCGATAATATTGGATCACGAAAGCTCGCACCGCTGCCTGTCATGCTTGCGAGGCAATATCGTGTAGCATTATCTGATCGGGCTGAATTGGTGCTGCATCGTTTCTGTGTAAATCGGGGACGTTGTTACGAAGAGGCGCATGTATGGCAACGAGGCACGAACGCTGACTGGCAGCTTCCCTCTAAAGAAATATATAACAATAATAACAATAAATAGCAACAGTAAACAATGACTATGTGACATAAGAACAACGCCTCTACGTTGGTTTTGTTCGTGTTTGCGTTAACTTTTTTTTTCTCGGCTGAGCACGTTCGTGTCTTGTGCGTATATGTATTATCTCTGGCAAGAGAACTTATATCGATTTATCTACTGTGCCCTGTAATGTATACAATAGGCCGCTATTGCTCTAATGAAAGAAGGCGTCTTATTCTAATTGGTTCATCGACTGATCGGGTCAAGCCCAGTTTAAATGTGTGTAAATGTCGAAAGAGGGCGTTAGTTCACGTGGCCTAACACTAGCAGGGCATACCCGGTCCGAGTACAGTCGGTGACAGATGTTTACGTGACAGTGGACCCGTTGCGAGGCAGCTGAATTCACGCGACATAGCGTTGAAATCGAACTTTCAATCTGTGGCCGTGCAGCGGGCCATTAACTCAGCTATTTCCCCACCCCAGTGCAAAGTAGCAAAACCGGGTGCTAATATCTGGTTAACGGTCCTCGTCATTTCTCTGGCTGTGAAATAAACAGGAATTTATGCCTGAACAGAGCATTTGCCTGTGTCGTAAGCTTTAGTGGTCACAATGAAAGAGATCCGTATACAGTTGAAACCCGCAATAACGAAATCGGCGGGGAAAGCACAAAATTTCGCTCTTGCGGCAATTTCGTTGGCGCGAGAATGCGGCAGAAAAGGCATGGAATTTACAAATAACAAATTTATTTCCAAAAGTCAGTAAGCTTGCTTTGGCGGGCCTTAACATGCAGCAGTTTCATGCCCCTCGATCGGGAATCTCGTTTGTCACGGCACAAAGTTCGCCCCATGCACTGGTCAGTGACGGCGACACTGCGCTGTCACCAGTACCGTCATCAAGTGCGCCTACAGGCGAACCTTCTTCCGGCTCCGCTGGATCAGCGCAGAATCGTGGACAGCGAGCTGCATGCAACACCGAATTCTTCGGCGACGTCCATTTTTTCCTGCCCTTTTCCACCTCACTGATGATTGTAGCCTTATCCTCCAGCGTGATGAACTTCCGCTTTTTCGTTGGAGGCGGCATCTTCGCAGGCAGCGAAATCGGACGAAGCAATCGCAACACACAGTTCACGTTGCACCAAGCGACCAAGCAAACGCTCCACAAATGGCTCCGCACACGCGACCATGTGCGCGCAAAACCGACAAAGCCAAGCATAGAGCCAAGCCAACGAACGAAACCACATTACAGTGGCTGTACCATGATTAATGTGGATTTGGCTACGTAGTCCGCGATAACGAGCAGGTGTTTCGGCAAGCCATCATCATCATCATTGTCGCCAGCTTTATGTTTTTTGTAAACAATGATGGCGGCTGCTTCTCAAGTGCGCTGTAGCGATAGTTTTGCACAATTTAAGTGTATCATGAATGCATTTCAGCAGTTTTAGAATGTAGTTAATGTTGCGAGAGTAGATTATTTGCGCACTCGTGTTTCAAAAATTTCGTTAATGAGGGACTGCGGTATGAATATCTTTCGTAGTCGCGAGTTACGAAATGCATTGACTTGTTTGGGCGTTCGCCGGTGCTCCGAAAATATTTCGTTGCGGTGAGAATTTCGTTCCCTCGGGATTTCGTTATCGCGGGTGTCGACTGTATTCAATTGAATAATTTTAGAATAACAGAGAGCTGAGCTAGTTGGTAAGTATTCATTCTAAAAAGACAGGGCGTGCAAACACGGAGACAAGATACGCGCACTCTGGTTGAATAGAAACGACCATGTGGAAAGGGACCGTCATCGCAGCTGCCGGCTGTGACCGGTCGTGCATGCACGCTCGATGTGTTGTTCATCCGGGAAGTGAGGCATGGGTTTGGCCGTGCGTGTACACTTCCAGCTGTTTCATCTCGCGCGGTTTGTTTCATTCGGAACGCGTTTTCTTGCTTCCTCGCCTTAAAGTCTTGTTCAGGAAAAAGGCGGATGCCTTGCGGAGTACTACGTGGAAGGCGTGTGCCTCCTGTATGTGGAAAACAGAAAGACAGCGAATGTGCTGAGCGATTCGTGGAAATTTCGAGAAACAGCGAACGGTTTTGCGTCTGTAACCAGCCGCGCATTCCATGAGCATCGATCGAACCATGTGGACGTATAACATTTGTATTATCTTCGCGACGTACCGTTGTTCGAGAGCAATTCGAGGCGTTTGCTGCTAGCTTTGGAAATGTGTTCAGGTATAGTGAAGATTTTCTTGCTGCTTCGAGTAGTAGTGTAGTAGTAGTAGTAACAACAACGCATTTATTTATGTTATCCCTCAGACATGTAACATGCAGGAATCCTTCTGTAAGTTACATGTTCTTTTGGACACGATACTCATATCGCGAGGCCTAGGTAACGGGAGGGAAAGTAAAAGGTTGACCAAGATATCTGCTCTGGACTGGCTACATGAAGATCGAACGCAATAAAGGCAAGGGACAACTACCGTTTTCGTTCAGTCGCGATCGTCTTTACGCGTTTTCAAAGAAACTCGCTCCACCAAGATTCCCAAGGATTTTTTTTTTTTTTTCTCGTCAGGGTGATTTGTGAAGCTCTTCGAGATTGCCGCTATTTGAGCTCTGAAACGAGAACAATGACGCAGAAGTGCGATCACATCCACAGACTTCGCGTCCGAGACTTACTATTGGCGTTAGTGAATTCTGTGTTACATATCTGTGTGGTGCAGGTCAATTTAGTGGGTCTCGTGTGTGACGTGTTGTCGTTCTCTTTTCTGCTGCGTGCGCTTTCTGCGGAATCAGTGATGCCCCGTCGTTGAGTACGCAAGCGTAAGCACGAGAAGCGAATTTAGGACCGCGCTTCTGCTGTAGTTCCGTACAATTTGCGTTCTGCCTTATAAAGCAGGTTGACCGCGTTAACGTCGTGTCGCCGTTCGGTGGCCCGCTGCATTACTTTGCACTGCACCGAACTCCTCCTCGGAGAGCTATGTAGGCTGCTGCCGGGCGTGTGGTCATTTGCAGACCAATCGAAGGAACATCGCTCAATGATTAATCGCTTCCCTCCCATGCGTCGCTCAATTTCGCGCTGCCTCCATGAAACCGTTAGCTCGAAACGGGTGTCCTTTCTTTCTTCCTTCCTTTCTTCTTTCTTTCTTTCTTTCTTTCTTTCTTTCTTTCTTTCTTTCTTTCTTTCTTTCTTTCTTTCTTTCTTTCTTTCTTTCTTTCTTTCTTTCTTTCTTTCTTTCTTTCTTTCTTTTCCTTGCAGCCGGGAGTGGTGCTTTTCTTTGCAGCCGGGAGTTATAGCGTTACCAGAGACGTTTTAGCGTAACCAATATTTGTTTTTGTCTTGGGCCCCGATTATAGTAAGTAAACGGCACACTTCCCTTACCGTGAAGTTAGCTTGCCGGCATTAGCGATAATTAATTTACACCACGGAGTTCGAGCCTATCTTAGCTAAAATAATGATCGAATTTGTTGTCATTTTAATGAACATTTCTGTAGATTATCGTAGTCACTCGAATATTGCAGAGCAATACACACTTTGGGAAATGAAGTTCTGCGTGCGAGCGTAAAGTGCTTAGACTTTTCTGGAAAACGATTACTATTGTAACTTCAGTTTCCCAGCGAACAGATACGTAAAACGAAGTAAGACAGTTTAAGAAAGACGGGAATTTTCGCTGCGAACTTCCGGAGAAGTGTGCAAATACCATATTTGTTGACTGTTTTCAAAAGTACGCTGAAGGCGACAATAGAGGCCTGCGACAAAGGACTCAGTGCATTGTGCGGATTTTTTTCTTGATAGGAATCAAAAATTGAATTTCTCGGCTGGCGTGCCTTTTGACGGTGGTTCTCTTGCCGATCGCCGTCGTGGTAAGCGAACGCGGCCGACGCCGGATCGGTTTCGTGACGCGCGCAATCGATCCGCGCCGTCCGATGTGGCTTCATATTCCTCGGCGAGAATCAGTCCCTCCGGTTCACTCGCTGACGTCAAGTGCGGCCCCGACTCGGAGGACGAGGGCGCGCACACTCGGTCACTGGGCCGCGCTCTCCCTCTCGGGCCCGCGTGCATCTTTTATCGACTCGGCCGCAGCTGTCCACCAACGGCGCGCGAACACGGAGCACCAGAAAAGGGGTCGACCTTTAATTGAACGGCCCCTTGACCCCTCCCGCTGTACCTGAGAAAAAAAGAGGAAAGAAAAGAAACTCACAGGGGGTCTTACGCATTCGTCTGATGCCTCTCTTCTTCTCAGTACACGTATGGATCCTCCCCCCTCGGAAAGCGCTCTGCACATAACGTGGTTTTGAACTGTCTGCACATCTCCTGGTTTAGCATTGCCTCCGTGATCTGCCCGCTTTTGACTTAGCGATGGAGCCATGCGGCGACGTCACATTATGCGACTTCGTTGTGACGTCGCAAAGTTTGGCGATCTGCGACGCCATTGCGATGTCATATATGGTGACGTTATCACGTGATGATGATCTTTTGCATCACTCGCGTTGACGCCGCCGACGGTCAGTTGTCGCGTTTGATGAGGCATCTAAGGCTTTCGCAAGGCCTGCAGTGATTGAAGCAAAAAGTGCATACATTCATGATTCGTCCGTACCACGCAATGTCATCATTTAAAAGCAATGATCGTTTTCGTTTCGTTGCGGCACCTGATCGAGCTGGCTGGAAGGGCCACCTGAGAGCTAGCGGCGCTTGCTCATACTCGTCCGGAAAAAAAAAAAAATTACGCGCTATTTGACAATTCGTTTTCAATTTACCACGTGAAATTAGCCGCATTTCATCAACCTGTAGAAATGACCAGTGTTTCCCTTTCGCGAATTTTAAAGCAGGTGTGACGAGACAATCCCTGTGCAACCTGGTTCAACTCCCTGCCTTTCCTTGTCGTTATCTTAATATGTTTAGCTTGTACAAAAACTTCCTTTCGTCGTCAGGTGCCTTCTCAACGGTTGCCCTGCGTCGTAATCGGAGGGAAAAGATGCAAAAGTGTGTTTTCGCTCCGCTCGTCGGTTGGCACAGCTCTGGGTAATTCGAGGATGGAGAGTGTTTCGCCGAGCCCATCCTCTCACTGCCCCGCGGGCTTCACATCATAGACGCGCCAGTTATTCGCACGGAAAAAGCATTGACGACGCAAACCAAAATAAAACTGGTGGTCCGGATTAGCACGTAATCCGTAATGCTGAGCTTTCTTTTCTTTCTTTTTTTCTCTTTAGCCATGAACAGCACGGGCAACAAAACGCGTTATGATTCGCAGAAGCATTAACTTCCAACTCGCCTTTAACTCAAGGCGTCCACTTCGAATTTGCACACGCAGAATGAAACGAATCCTTCTGCTTTCATCGGAAGTTTCCATACCTTGTCGTTGTGTATTTCATTGTCTGTAATACTTTGCGCTCATGATGTAAGACTCGACAGACGGGGATTCAATGGCGCCGACTTGGCCGGCTCTACTCCGCGTCTTATTACCCGAGACGTTGCAACCCCAGCCGCTATATACATAGTATACCATTCCTCCCGCTAAAACTCTTTTAATCATAATTCGCACATTGGACCCAAGTCCGCGAACGAGCATCATGTGCACCGTGACGCCTAATGACGCCACGCCATACGCGAAATCGAAACAGAAAAGTGACTCGCGTCGGAAGTACTTTCGGCTCAGGTTACGTCACGCTACTCCGCAGAACATGATTCGTCCTGCGAATTTAGATCTGTAGACGGCGAACGGGCAAACGGCCACCGCCAATTTGTTCTACATTCGCGGTCGACCGCCTGCTTTTATTTACACCTTGCCGTTTTGCGCGTTCCCACATGGGCAGCCAGGGAGGGAGGCGACCTGGCTACTGTGCTCGCTATCAGTCGGCGGCCATTGTGCCGCCCGCTTCTTTTGTCGTCACTCGTACGTCATCGGAGCGCGCGGCTTTTCTGTGGAGAGATAGCGCAGCTCGTATATACGACCTAGGCGAGACTGCCAATAAAAAACGAGGGCGGGAACGGGACCTCGCCCTTGACGACAATGGTTATACGCGCGACCCGCGCTGGAATCTCATCGCCAGGAGAGATGCCTCCGGCACGATGGCACGAGTTCCGTGCAGCGTCATACAGTGCAGGCTGCGTTGCCTCTTGCCACAGCTGTGCTGCGTGCAGCTACCGGCTCCAATGAATCACTGGCTAACGCGCCCCGTGTGAATACGCGCGAGCCGGTTCGGTTCCACGCCTTGGCGGCCGCGTTCTCGTAAGAAGCGGTATACAAATATTGTGGTCAAAACTTTGCTAAAGCAATCCACTTTTTTCCGTGTTCTCTTCTGTGCACTGTTTTATCTTCCACTGTGTTGTTTCGAGATGTTGCATTGAACTTTCATTGCATTGAACGCATCGTTCTATGACGTAAATGTCGTACCGATTCATCGTGCGACGCCTTTCGACCGTTCGTGTGCCGTTAGTACGCCTTTCTTGTTCGCTGTCCGATTGTAGAGATTTTAGCTAGTGTTTAGACGGGTGGCTATGCTTTGCTCGGGTAAACGAAGGGGATATTGGTAACGAGAACGCTAGATAAAATGCAAAGAGTGTAAAATATATTTCACTACTCTGCCTGAAGAGCGTATCAATTACCGAAGTACAGTTCACATCACAAATCGTATTACTCAGTGCTACGACTTCCCTACTTCTTACTGCCTTAGCGGGGTCCAGTATCCAAACTATAGAAGCACATTATGTATACAAGCCTGCGTGTGCCTTTTGAAAGTCGTGTTTTAATCTAGGCGACTTCAAAGAGCAAGGCAACACACATTTTTCAGCCTTGGTAAGTATCGCAATGTCCTAAACCGCGGCACCATGCTTGTGACATATTTTTGCTAGGTTGCGTATTTGGTTACCGATTGCAGAGACGGAAATGCAAATAATACAAACCTCATCTACTTACGACGATGCTGCGTCGATACTTGGAGGCAACGCCAAAAGTCGGAATAAAATTAAGAGTGTGTACATGTCACTCACCACATCACTTTATTTGCCGCCCGAGGGGGTGTTGCATAACATGTAAAGTTTTTTTTTTCTTTATTGCCAAAAGCTTTCATCTTGAAAAATAGAACACAATTGATCAAAAAATGTTGATGAGCATGCAGTGGTGACGACGTCAGGAGGAAGGTCATTCCAGTCTTTTGCAGTCCGTATAAAGGAGGGCATAGAAAAAGTGGTCGTTTTAATCCGTGGCCGGGCAATTTCAAGTGGATGACTCGTGTGTTGAGATATGCGGGCCGGTGGAATGACGTAGGGATGACGAAGCGGTCTGGGAAAAAGCTTATGGAAAAGGCGCGGACAGTAAATGCCACACCTTTTCGCGTTGTCTGTAGACATGTGCGCAGATTCCAACGAGCTCAGTCGCATCTATAGATAGTTTAATGGCGAGCCTTCCACCAAGACGTCCCAGTGTCGCTTTGTAATGGTTCAGCTCGACGAATGAAATCAGACGTGTATGGGACTCGGTTCATGTGTCCTGGTTGCTGTGGCGTCACCCACTCTGCACGCATTTACAGCGAGTCCGCGGTAGGGAAAGGGAGATGGCCCTGCCTGCTCTACCGTCCGGCGACGCACAATGCGTGCCGTCGTGCGTCGTCGCCATTGTGGTGGTTGAGGGAGGGCCTGCCTCCTCCCCACGCGTCCCGCTGCGACCGTTGGTGCCGCTGCGCGACGGCCGCGGACGACAACGTCCTCCGCGCCATCTCTTTTGTTGCCTTCTCATCCGAGCCTGCTTTTGCGGCATAGATGCATGCCCATCTCGCTCGCCGTCATCGTTCGGGCAAGGTCGCGCCGCTGACCGCCACTGCTTTTCAGGCCGGTGCGCTGCCGCAGCTGACCGAGGGGCGGGCTCTCACTGTGCGTCCACGACGAGGTCTTCGCCCCTTGCATAAACTCGTGTTCCTCGGGAGTTATTGCCAATCGGGAAACCAAGTATTGGTACACTGTCGGCAACAAGGCCTGACGCAGGTGGTACCCCTTGTGGTACCTGCGTCACACACGCGTGTGTGTCCCAGCTGCGTACCACCGACTCGGCACAACAACGCCGGATAATCTCACGCGCGTGGGAGGCCGCGGTATCCCAAGGGATCCCCGCCGACCTCCTCTAAGCAGGGGAACCGACCTCCGGATCGGTTCCGGCGTAATGAAATTTTAATCAATCAGTTACAGGGGTGCCTTACGACTACGGGCATAGCTAAAAAAGCCGATCACACGGGAATAACTTGAACGCTGCTATTGTTAAGTAAGACGTAATGGCTCGGCCACTACGTTCAACAGGTATCATGCCGGCCGCACTAATTGCAATGAAATACTATATGTTGCCGCATTTAACAACAAAACGGCATCAAATCTTGCTGTACAACAACACGTCTTGCAAGAACGACCACGCAGATTGGTTACATTCTGCGACTCAAAGGCAGCCCTTCGGAGATTGCCCAATACAGAGCAAGACTCACGAGCAGTTGATTGGTGCGTGAGATATAGTTAAAGGTCGTATGAGAAAAACGTAGGGTAACATTTCAGTGGATATTAGGACATACCGGTGTTCCTGCGGCAGCCCGGTCGGACGACCGTCAAGGCAACTGAGTGGTTCAGATCATACTGTCAGCAACTGACCTGAAAGCGGGCTTCGTTTTCTGGCTGGGACTGCCACACTTGCTTGGCAGTGGTCTCCCGGTTTTCTAAAGTGTTGCCTTCACGAACTTTACCAAAGCTACAGCTGCCATCCATAATTTCCCGCTGCAGGGTAACGTTATTATGCCACTTGGGCGTTTTATTTGCGAACGCTTGCTCGTTTCGCATTGCAATGGCTGACTTGCCTGGGCACTGTTGCGCCACAACGAGCACCGTGCGCGCTCACTGCTTTCTTCACTCTCCGTAAAGCACTAAATCGTGTGCACTCCCCACCATTTTTGAAAGCCCAGAGTTTGGACGTTGCGCCTCAATGTGGCAAAAAAGCTATACGTACCTAAAGTTGACAGGTCTCTGCAACCGCTTGTATATAGGCACCTTCGGCTGTGCGCGCAATCCTTCTATGCGCCTTTTATCCTTTTCCTTCGTTGCAGGGCAGCAAGCCGGACGCGCATGTCTTGTTAACTTGATTATAAACAGCGCGAAAGACGAAATAAATTTAACGACAAAGCTATCAGAGGTCAAGACCTGTCAAACAAATTTAACCAGCATTTCTTGACTTGCGGCAAGAAGTTAAATAATACGACAAATGTTGACGTAAGTAATTATATTAAGAGAAACTGTCGCGATACTTCATACCTAGCGCCCACAAGTGCTTTGGAAATAAATAAGATAATTGAATCTATTAAAAGTAAAACTGCTGCCGGTCCCGATGAGATTAAGGTTGATCCGATAAAAGCAGTAGCATCAACAATTTCAGTTCCCCTAGCCCACGTTTGTAACTGCATTCTGAAAGGTGGTCACTTTCCCGATGAACTAAAAGTTGCACGCGTAACTCCTATACACAGGTGGAAAAAGTGATGATCTGGCAAATTATCGTCCCATCTCTGTTTTGAATGTATTCTCAAAAGTAATTGAATCCACCGAGTTAGCACTACTAGGCATTAAAGAAAAATTGGTGGAAAACATTGAAAAGGAGCAGTTTCCGGTTGTAATATTCTGAGATTTAAAGAAGGCGCTTGACTCCGTCAGTCACAGCATATTACTAGCTAAGTTACCTTATTATGGGTTGAGGGGCCAGGCTCATCTGTTATTAAAGAGCTATCTAGAAAATCGCAGACAGCACGTAACAGTAAACAGCTGTTCTTCAGACCACAATCTAATCACTACGGGAGTTCCGCGGGGCTCGATACTGGGTCCCCTTTTATTTCTTTTGTATGTGCATGACATCTGTAATATACCCCACACTGAGGAAATGGTACTTTTCGCTGATGCTACAAACGTATTTTTTTGCAGTAGAAGTTTGGAAGATGCCGGAATAAAAGCAAATATATGGCTGAGAGAGCTTTCCCTGTGGTTAGATGCAAATGAGTTACAGCTAAACACGAAAAAAATTAAATATGTCATTTTCAGAGCTCGAAACTTGCATATAAATACTACTTTCAACCTATACGTTTTCAAGACTCATTGCTTGAAAATACGAGCAGTACTAAATTTTTGGGAGTATTTTTTCGAGAACATTTATCCTGGAATGACCACATATTTCACCTCCAAAACAAACTATCTCGTACAATTGGTGCACTGTGGAAAGTAGGTTCTTTAATTCCAAACAGACTGAAACCAATTATATATCATGCTCTAGCTCAGTCACATCTGCACTATTGGTTATTGATCTGGGGATCTACTACGAAAACTAATTTAAGTAAACTAGAAGTTTTGCAAAAGAGAGCCGTGCGTGCTCCTGAACGCACCCCGTTCAATGATACCACATCTCCATATAAAATTAAGTATAAACTAGTTCCACCAAGTCTTCTTTACACGGAGAAGCTCTCACTTTATATGTTCATGCAAATTAAAGAAAACTGGACAAATTTGGAGTCCAGCTATCTTCAAACGACTACAGACCGCAACCCTACGTGTGATAAATTATAGACTATAGGACCAGGACAAATTACGGGACGCAATGCAGGCGGAATAGTATGTTGTATTGTTCCTTATGTTACTTGCGTCACCTATGTTATTTATTCCACTAATGTTAATCATGTTGATTATGTTGTTTATGTTACTCGATCATGTGTTTAGTGTCTAAATAAGCTGTTGTTTTTTGTTTGTTTTTTAATTATGTTGCTTCGCCGAGCACTGATTGTACAGGGGTCAGGGCCTGAGTCAGGCGCATGCTCGCCCCTTTAGCCCTCACCCCTTTGGTTTTCTGTAAGAAGGCTATCAAATGTGTGTGTGAATAAATAGGGCGCGTGATTGTCGTTCCTTGCTCGTCCCTTTTCTTTCGCGCTATTTCTTCGTTGCAGATGCATCCTACTCGGGTCCTGTGAAAGCAGGGTCCAGTCGTCGTCTCCATTTTCGGCAGCCAAAGTGAATTTTCTCCTCGAACAATGTGGCATACTCTGCAGTGACGCGTCTTTTTCCTTCGCGCTTAGACGTATGTGTCATTGCAAACCTTTGCGAGCAGCATTGCAATCTCGTCGGTATAGACCCGTTTTCGTGGAAACCATAGTACGGCGAACACCCGGCTCGCACGGCCCACCCTGTTCCCAGTAGCGTTCGATTGCGCTAGTCGATTATCACCGGACGTGTCATCGTCACCGTCAGTCGCGACACAACAGTGGCCGTTTCCGTGTGCAGTCGCGACCACAGCAGCAATTCTTCGCGCAGAGCGCCTCGGCCCCTCTGGGGCGTCGTGTCGTCGAAGCGGGTCAGAGACGTGTCTTATCTCTCGATGCTCGTCGTGTCGCTCCGTTACGCACGTCCGGCCGCCCACAGAGGGCGCACGCTCCGCTTGCCGTCCTTGTTGCGGCCGAACCTGTGCCGCCCAAATGCAATTCTCCGACCCCGTCGCGCGCGCTCTCCTCTCTCGGTGTCTTTCTCGCACAACGGGGGCCCGCACGTTGGGGGCTTCTTCTTTCTCTCATGAGAACCTCAACGCAATTCAGTATAAAACTGTTCCCGCGGAATGCTGAAGTGAAATCGTTTAATGCCTGCGCATCGCGGTATTCGTGCCGTGGTTAGCTGTCGTGTAATTCAGTGTTAGGTCGTAGTTTTCGAGACCGCTGTTGGACTTTTTTTTCTGTTCTCTTATGTGCATGTACATCTTGAGGGCAGCATGTTTATTCCATTTGTTTATGTTTTGCGGCAATAACAAATAAGTAAGTAAAGCCAGCTCTTGCACTAGAGCTTGCGGCGTTTGCAGTGTAGCTTGTCGAAGGCTGCGGGTGTTGGAGGGTGAAGCTTGCTGGGCAACTGCTGGCTCAGTCGCGAGCTCACTTGGCCCCCATTAGGTGCACGGATTGGTCGTCCCGCCTCTTCGAACAGTGTTAGCACAACTGATCGGACGTTTTCCCTGCCGAACTGTCCAGCATTTATACGAACCCAGCGACCGCTTCTTGGCCCGACAAGCTGACGCGAGCCGACTTTATCGCATAAGGCTCACGAGAGCGTGTCCTCGTCGGCCAAGCAGTGCGCAGTGTTGTATTCCTTCCTCTTTGGGTCGGCTTTGTTGTTGCCTCGCGTTGCTGCCCACGCGTCTCCCGCTTCCGCCTCTCGCCAAGGTCGACCTCCTGTCGCCGACATCCCGCGCTCAAAAACCGAGTGACGCCGTATACAGCAAAGTGGACGAGCTGCAGCAAAACTCACAGGGTCCCTTGTTACGAAAGCCATTTTCATTTTCTTCTCGGTCGATATGTATTGGTCCCCGCACGGTATTCCACTGCCCCCGGGGTCGGCCCACCTTTGACCAAGCGTCGATGTCAACTGATAACGTCGCATGATGTAATCGTATGACGTCATCAGTGTCGAAGGCCACGTGGGTTTTTGCGCCACTTGGTTCGCCTGCCGTGTTTCGATCAAAAGGCCGCGCAACGAGACGCTTTCGCTTTACAAAAGAATACCTCTTCCTCCACAGATGAACTTGTAAATGAGTAAATTAATACTTGGTGTCATAAACCGAGCGCGTTAATAAGGCGCGTGCGCGGCCGCGTTTAGACGACAGCGGGAATTCACGGCGCCAGCCGTTGAGCTCGACAGCTTCAAAAACAGTTTGGCCAGAGTCACGAGGTGGTCTATACACCGATGCCGCCAAATCGAGCCGTTCGCTCAACAAGCGCGCGCAACGGAAAAGGACGCCGGCGCACTAAAATGACCTACTCTAATTTGTCCGCGCTTTCGTGGCGCGTTTCGGGGGGCCGATAGGTCAGCCCTTGGAATCTGCCCGGCGATTGCCTCCCCATTAACGGGACAAGTGACACTTGGTCATGTGCGAGGTCATCGTACTCGTTGAGCAAGACATGCCACGTTGCTGACCTTTCTACGTTTTCCGTATAGGTCATTGGTGCAACTACTGGGTGCGCATATTTCTTTAAATCTCCGAATAAAAACTCACTTTGACTTGATTTGAAGGGGTTTACCTTGAAGAGGACGCTATCGACGCTTAACTGCTCTCGCGCAGCCTGTCGTGAGAACTTGCTTAGACAAGGGCCTCACAGTGTTTGCTTTAGGAGAAGAAAAATGTGGCGCGAGAAATACGAGAGGCGCTACTCTGTTCCTAGGCGCTGGTTGTTAACACCCGCTCTCGCTAGCATGGACCACAGGCCGCTATAGTAACTATCCTCCAATGTCATGCCGAAAGGTCCCCGCTCGTGCAAGTCTGTTGTACGAACAACAGACTTGCACGAGCGGCTGTGCACGCATCATGATATCGGTATACCGCACAAGACTGCCGCTCTGTTCTGTGACGCGTGCTCCCCTTCTCTTTCTTCTTTCGATCTCCCCTGTGCAGGGTAGCGTACCGGTTGACCTAAGCGACGTGAACAAGGACGAGTAACCGACGAGGACTATCGCTGTCTACACACCTTGCTTCGGTTCTCTTGAACTGGTTAACATCCCAGCCTTTGCCCCCTCTCCTTCCTTGCGATTGTTCACCCAACTTAAGAACCTGTAGTAGTATTGTCTTGCGCAATCTTCGTTCTTCCTCGCGAACCAAGCACAAGAAACTTTCTTCCACGCTGGCTGCAGTGTTTAAAGACGACGGCCGCCCATTACTGAGGACTATAGCACTGCACGGGCTCGGGCCTGCCCGAAAACCCAGGCCCGGCTCGGGCCCGAAGTTCCGGGCTTAGGGTCGGGCCCGGTTTTGAGGTGGCGGGCTCGGGTCGGGCCTGGCTTGGAATTTGCTCAGCTCTTAAAGGACAATTCCGGCGATTTTTTGGCCATGTCAAAGTAATGGTGCTTTTATGTTCCTGAGACGCTCCTGTTACGGGCCCGATAGCAGAAATACTCGGCAAATTGGAGAATAATTTTAAATAAGCAAAAAAGCGCAACACCGAAACCGAAACCCAACCGAGTGTACTGTCTATGTATGACGTAGACGTTGTTACGAACGAACCGGATGTCGTGCAAGGCATGCCGGTCACGCCGGCGCGGAGTATGAAAACTGTGACAGCCGGGACGACCAGCGAAGCGTCGGCCAAACCAACGCTGTCTATCGCCTTGTGCACAGCAGACGCTCGCTGTAGCGGCCTAAGAGCCGAAGTTAGCGGTGCCCTCGGCTGCGTCACTTCCGCCGCCTTGCCAATACTGACGTCACAGACGCAATGTTGCCAATAATTGTGGGAAGCCAGGAGGGCGTTTGCAGACAATCTTTAAAATTAATTTGCAAACAATCTGCGCGTGTCTCAAGCCTGTAATTTGGCATAAATGACGGAAACGTGCAAAGGAACGTACCCAGCGAATTTCACTGAGATCCATCGACCTCGAAAAATCGCCGGAGTTGGCCTTTAAAGGGGTACTGACACCTTTTTTCGAAGGCGAGTTTACTCTGCCATACAAATCTTCAGTATGCAGAGACGGCTCTGAGCAAGTGTGAAGCTCAGCAAATGCTAACAAGATATTTTAATTTGATATTAAAGTCAATTTTTCCTTGGTGCACCTACTGATATCGACACTAGCTCGACGTCAGGCTACAGTACAAATTCTGGTGACCTCACGCAGCAGTCTGGCTAGTTGTGATGACGTTAGTAGCAAAACTTTCAAGATGGCCGCTTGTGCGTCATCAAAAGTTCTAAAATGGCCGCTTGTGCGTCACCAACGGAGCCACGGCCCGGGGCGGCCGTGGAAACGTCACTATATATTGTGCGAGCACGTGACGAGAAGCTCATACCGTGTTGTGACGTCCGTGTACAGTAGGAACCGAAACTAGCTTTTAAAAACATACTGTAATTACTTTTTCAGGGCGCACTCGTGCTTAGCACTGCCTTTTCTAGGCTCCTGAGGGCTTGACCTTTCATTTGACGCAAAAAAACGATAACAGAAAATATTCGTGTCAGTACCCCTTTAAAATTGTTCCACATACGTTGTGCATACATATATGTTCCACATATTGTATCACGAGAAAACGTTTTCTCTTATGTGGGGCAAACTATTTGGAGAAGTTTTATGAGGGACAAGTACTGAACTTCTTGTGCTTCTTGCAGGCCCGTAGCCAGTGGGGGGGGGTCTAGCCCCCCCCCCCCCCCGAAAATTTGGTGAAGTAGGTGTTTTTACCAAAAATAAACAATAAAAATAGGTGTTTTTCTCAATCAAATAGTCGAGGTTTTCAGCAAGTGCCCCCCCCCCCCCCCGAAAAAATTTTAAAATTCCTGGCTACGGGCCTGGCTTCTTGCATATGGGGCTACAGGCTAGGCGCTTATACAGTTAGCATCTCACTATTCTGTGTTTCATTTGCATTCGTTATTATTTCATATCCTAAATGTAATGTTGTAATCGCAGTAATAAATGTAATATATTATAATAAATTTGTATATATAACTTATCACCGGAAGAACGATCACAGAGCTCCAAAGCAGGGCAACGTTCTTGAAAGTTCCCGTAGTCCACTAAAACGAAAGGTCTGCGCGCAGTCTCGTTACATAGAATCGCTATAAAGACACGTTCTTCTTCCGTGGCTCTGTCACAGCTCCCAGTGGTCATGCGACGCGACATGGACATGCACGGCCTGCTTTGTGTCTCCGCATTCTTTAAGGGACCGACAACTGGCCAGAACGTGTGATTAGATCCTGGTAGAAATGGAAAACCGTGTAATATAGTGACAGATCCCAGCATGCTTTTAGCGTTGTGAGTAGGATTAATATTTTTGAATCGTGTTTAAAAGTAACAAAAAACCGTTATGTCGCGTAGCCTAGCGGAACAGCCTTGAAGCTGGATTATGGAGCCGATCAATATATGCTGAACCACTTAGTCACTTAGTCTGATGCTCTCATGCGCGCCATATATTAATCCTGAAAATTAGAGTATGTATATTATTATCTATCCCCGCTCTCTTCTGTGCTGCTTACGAGGTAAAAGGTGAGAAGCGGCGCTGCCTTCGCGGTAACCAGTGGGACATGTCGAGCCGCAGCACATGCGCGCGGAGTGCACGCAGGCGCAGCAAACCGCCGCGCTCGAACACGAACCGCTCTCGCGCTCGCTGTTTGCAGCATGTGTTGTCAGTGTGTATACGACTTCATATTCACCGCAGATAGAAAAATTCTGATTACAAATGTTTCACGGCGTTTTCCACGCTACCATTCCGTGATTAGACAGTCTCACCGGTAAACTTTCGGTTGTTCTAAAGAAAATAGGCGCCGTAAAAATTGGTTGTCGGTCACTTTAACGTCTGAGATTTTGTCGTTTTCCGCTATATGGTCCGCTATATGGTGCCGCTATATGGTATATTCCAACACTGCCGCAACAGCGTTGGAATGTGCAGGAATAGCATAGGTCCATCAAACAAGGTGTGGGGCAAACGAAGCATATTCACTTGACGATATGTCTGGCTTGAAAAAAAGACAGTTACGAATTCCGTCCGGGGTGATGTCCTATTACCTCGAAACATGTGCATACAGGAAGATTATTCGCGCCTTTATTACCAAACTGGAACGAACCCCGAAAATAGATCGAAATATCGTCGTCCACTTCCTGCGTCTATATACCCGCGTAGTCCAATCGGCACCTTCTACATCGTTAACAATGTGGATGCGCCTGAGCATGGTGCATCGAAGAAGAACGTTTATTCAAGAAGGGCGTAGTTATATACAAGGGCGGTGGCTCCCGGCCGGCTAAGCGCGTGTGCATAAGTGTGCACTACGTCACAGCGCACACGATAATGTAATGAATAAAAAAAGGAGCACATTACAAACCATGCATAGCATACACTGCCGCAACCTGCCAGGAGAAACCATCAAAGAGGAGTTTTAGAGATTATATTGAAGAATGGCACGACGTTTGGGAACGAGGGAAATGAAGGGATTCCGCAGAGGTCCACGAAGACTTCCCAAATTTGCTACCACTGTGGTTGAAGTCTGAGAATTAGGCCTTCACAATTCGCAAGGCAGATTTCGTGCGCGAGCAGTTCACGAAACTGTAGCGCGGCAGGATATCTGAAGCAAGAGAGCATTGGCGTGCTTAAAGCCGGTATCTCTTTTCGCACGTGTGAAGAAATGAACTGTACACTATGCCACAAAAAGCTCGTTTCATTCCGTTTTCATTTATTGCTACCCTTAAGGCCAAAGGCATTACAGAACGGAGGGAGTAAAAAAAATACAAGTAAAAGCAAACAAGAAACACAGTAAACAATAAATAAACATACAAGTTCTTCGGCCGTATAGACTGCATGAATAGCAGTGGTGGGGTATGGGGAAATAATGCTATAACAAATAGTTCGTTTCGTCCTTTGGGCTGTTTATACGTATTTTGAAAAGTACACGTGGTGCACGGAGTTCGTTATAATTTTTACCTAGGTTAGCGCATTTACAACAAGGCTAATAAATTTGGCTTGTTTCGTGTATTTCTGCTGCCGTGGCAAGGTGCTACTATGCTGAAGACAGGTGCTACCAGCGCCTAGAGAGGCGCTGGTGCTACATGTCCAGAAGGGTGCACGATTGCGTGTGATCGTAGAACACGCTTAAAATTTCAATAGAGAGTGCAATAAAACAAAGTGAAGAGAGCGTTCTGTTCTCTGTCTCCTCTGTTCTTACTGCGCTTCCTGTTGAAACTGAACTCATGCTGAAAATCGTTTTTCTTGCTACAATATCTGCTACCAAACGCTCTTGATGACTCCCATTGTATTTGTGGAAAAAAATTTGCACAGTATACCGCTGTCGAATAACCGTTTATCGTACCCGGTATGTCCGGTCAACTGTTACCACAGTGAGACCCTTTTGTACAAGGAATTACCGTAGATAAAAGCATACTTGTAAGCGCAGCCTGCACCAAGAAAACGTAGATATTTGCTATTTAAAACGCCTTGCTGTCGATTCCCTGTTCGTGCAACACCATGCACCTAGATTATTGGCTCGGCTCCCTGTCGGGCCCGATCTGCGATCGGGCCGGGCCGGGTAGGTGAAATTTTTCTCCGGTTTCGGGCCGGGCCCGTGTCTCGCTTTTGAGTCACCGGGCCGGGCTCGGGCAGGCAAACTTCAGCGAGTGCCAGGCTCGGGCCGAGAATCATGGCCCGTGCAGTGCTCTACTGAGGACATACACTACATGGTACATGTGACAATCTAAAGATACTCTGTGCTGCATTAGTGCTACTTCCGCCGTGCCGCGCATTGTTGCAATCGAGTGAAAGCCCCGAATGGGGGCGCCCTCGTTCGTACGACGCGTGGAGAAACGCTCGTACGTAAACTATATCTCTGCTCCGAGCGCAGTCTATTTCGCGCGCTAATGAACGAACAGCTTCGAGCGTGACCGGCGGAATGTGTTTGCGAGCGCATTCCAACAAAGCGGGACAATGGAGCCGCGCGTGTGTGTACGTAACATCGACGCAGTGTTTCCAGCGTCCGTGCCTCGTGCGCCCATCGCGGAGCCGTCGTGCTCATCGCAACGACGCAGGTGACATGCGCGGCTCGGCGAGGGAGCTGGACGTGCGCTCGTATTGTGTGCCGCGTCGCCGTCATTCGAAGCCTAATTGTTACGTGCACCACCTAGCGATTTGCCGACGTGCCAGACCTCACGCATCGGATGCGTGAGCGCCGAACAACGGTTTTTCTTTAGCGGCCTGGGGTCGACGGATGGCGGAAATGCGGACCTCGCCGAAGGCTGCGAAACGGATGACCTTGACACGACGCAAGGACATCTCGCGTATTTTCCGAGCTGCGTTTCCTTCGTCACGGCGGACGACGCCCGCTCGTTTTCTTCTTTCCAGTATTTGGGGAGCGAGGCAGTCGTTTGTTTTCTCGCGGGCAGCTTTAAATACCCGAGGCACGCGCCGTTGACGGGTGTGCATCCGGTGCGCGCAGCCCGTCATTCACGCGCACCTTGTTTGCGATGAAAAGACGCTAATCATCGGACAGGCGAACTTGCGGGTGATTCATGCCCTCGAAGGAGCTGACGCTTTCTTCCGCCGGTGGTGGTCAATTGTGTGGCCATTTTGCGGCCTGCCCGTTCGTGGCTGATTCGGCAGCCGCGGCCTTGGGCCCGCTGCCTCGCGAATGTCTCACCGAGCATTTTATTGCCGGCTGGCTGTAAAGCGGCCGTGCACTATGCCGTGTCTCTGCTACTCCGACTGTCTTCCGGAGGCCTTGACGCCCCATTCGCTTCCGGCGCGCCTCGGGCTTCGCCTTTGTTGCCTTAATCGCACCCACGGCGGGAACAGAGTGGGCGCCCCTTATCTAGTTTTCCGATTACCTGCCTTCGCTGACTCGTGTGTCAGGCTCTCCGGTTGGGCCAACTGGTTTGTCCTAATCTCGCTCTGATGCACAGCACGAGCCGTTATCTGTGTAGCCGTTATCTGTGTAGGAAATGTGTAGTTTCGCTTTCACTTTTGCATGCGATACTCTTGAGGTAATTGGCTCAGTAGCCAGAAGCGCTACAAAAAAAAATTATTTTTTTTTCTTGCTCACACCGCTTATTGCAATCTAATCATTTGGATTATGATTTGCGCTCCAGGGGGAAAGACATAAGTCCTTCCCTGCGCAAATCAACGACTCAAGCCGGTGGTCACGCCCATAGCCATAACTCGTGCTAAAGCCTAACCACCCGACGTCGCACGTAAACACGACGTCGTTGCTATCGGGGGAAACATCACTCGATTACTCATACAGACAGTCGGAAAAACGGGCATATCGCCGCATTTAATTTCAGTTATTTAGCACTGATAGCCTATCTCACTGACGCGTCTTGTACGAGTCATCGGCCAGTCCTGTAACAGCCATACACCACTGCCTTCGAGTTAATCATATTCATTAATACAAGGAACGCACAAACAACCACCAGTGCAAGTGATTTTCTCGCCTTGTGCAAACGCAGGCGGGGCGACAGCGTGACATCCAGAGACTGAGTGAACGGGCACTCGTTTCGTTCATTCGTTTCTGCTTAGAATATATGATTCTGTTCCATGCAGCCTCTGACTGCGCAGCCACCGCGATCGTGTTCTCCAGCAGGTGCGTAAAAGTGGCTAGGTGAGCCCAATTATTTTGGCAAGAATGAACTGCAGTAAGACGGCAGCTTGGACGAGTTGGTATCGGTTCACACAACAGCGCTTGTTGCCTGCGTTGTTTCTCCTATCGGTCTGCTCGTTTTGCGGTGCGCTGTTACATTGAAATACGATCTAAGAGAATACTGCTGTCGCGCGAAGCAGTGCAGTGTTTGATGAAGTCACTCTTAATTTGCATATTTATTATGCATGGCGAGTGTAAAGAACTCGGAAGATCAGTTTACTCCTTCGACGTGCGCTGTCGCGGCAGATGTTACGTGGACGCTTCTGTTGCTGCCTTAATTGCTACGTGCTCGTGTGTTTCGGGACGTGGACAGTACTGTTCATTTTCTCGGTCACATTCACTTCCGAGACCCAGTGAACGGATCATATATGTCGTGCAGCGTGTCTCGTTCATTCTGTTTCTCGCGTCGTGAAAGCGTTGCAGGAAGGCGCGTTGAGAGGCCGCCTAAAACCGTTCTCCTGGCACTGTACTGCTGAACAAACACTGTTGCGTGTCTTGGCGCTACATCGTTTCTTTTCCTCCTGGAGCGAAAGGGTGTCACCGCGGGGTGACTGTGTACAACTCCTGTAACCGAACCGCGCACCACTCTTCCTTTGTTTCCGCCTGCAGCTTTGTGGTGGCCGTCTCAAATCCGTGCGGCCACTTTCCGCACACAACGGCGGCTCGATCGGGCCGTCGGTGAAAGGGCCCAAGTCCACCCACCAGGCAGAGACGCCGTTCGAGGCCAGTGCCTCCAGCAGCTGCGGCCCTTCTCGCTTTTATTCTCCGCTCGAGTCCGCTTTTGAGCGCGGCCCGTACGGCGTGTCCGTAGCAGCCGCCGACGATGCGTTGCGCCACGGCTGACGGCGCTCTGGGAGTTCGCCTATTGTTTCGATGGCGATGGTGGACGTTGGAGCCAACGCGAGACTGCATTGGTTGAGTTTTATTTCGAGTAAATAGATTGTGTGTCGAAAATGTTTAGCGCGCAATGACGGGGACGGTGAGGATGTAAGCGGGGTCAGCGCTTGTCCCGTCTACACCTCCTTATTCTGTCCTCGTCTTATAGCGCGATAAAAATTTTAGGAGTACATGCTTACCAACCTGCCCGACACTTCTCAGGGTGTAGCCGGCGAGAGGCATTCGTTATGGTACTAAGCGCGAACACGAAACACAGGGCAGGCGAGGGAACAAAGGCGCTGCGCTCTCTTCCAACTAAAATACATTCCAAACGTGCGCACGCACAGAGAGAGAGAGAGAGGAGGGAGGGGGGGGGTGAAATGAACGGAACAAAAAAAAACGGGTATGAAAAAACAAACAAGAACACGCAAAAAAGACCCCAAGAAAGTGCCAGATAGGAAAAGAATATTACGTAGTCACATGCAGTATGACCGTCCCTACGCCGCGCCAGAAACCGAAATTCCTTATCGGAAAGGTGCAACCAGGGCATGCTTACGGCCAGGGACATATCCTCTGGGCAGCCAACTGCTCGGCCTGTCCATTTTTGTGCCATCTGGCTGTGCGCCGGAGTAGATACGAGAAAAGTACACGCTGTACTTAAGATGGCTTGAAAACTATACTCTTGAAAGTCGCTTCAAGCGTCCTATATAAAGTTCTAAGGTTTACAGATACATGTATATGCGAATCACATGACTTCTAAGTGTTTAACCAACGAGCATTGATAACGCTCACGCAGCTTTAGGCTTTGCGGAACACTGCGATTAATGCTCGATACAAGCACTGAACTCGAGTTTGAGCATGGAAACCAGCTGGAGTTTCTTCTTTTTCTCACCAAGAACAGTTGTCGATGCCTCTCGAGGCGATGAGGGACCTCATGATCGGTGCAGTCTCGTGTCTATTCTTTAAATCGCGTAATCACTGCTGTCGCACCTTCTCGAGTTCTAATGGAAGATTCTGTGCATCTTCATCCATGTGGCTGCAAGTGCACTCAGAACTGCCAGTGCATCAAGGTTTGTGCCGAACGAGTTTTCTGTTCGTGGTACCGAGCCGCGGGCTGCAGTAAAGTGTAGCGTATAAAGGGCTCCGATAGTCAACGCGGCGTTCGACTGTATTTCTCGGTCAGTTTTTGTTCGCGCTGTTCTCGCGGACGTGGAATACCAAGAAACGTAGCGTTTTCTTTTTCGTTTTTTTTTTTCTTTTGTGGAAACGATGTAGACGAGAGGTTGGTGCTCTTGCGGCGGCACTGGATATACTTCCCGCTTAGCAAACGAAACATGGATGCAAAAAAGGAAAGAGAGAGACAAAAATGGAAATGACACAAAATATGTCACCCAGTATAGAACACGAAATGTCGAAGCACAACATAATCCAAGAGCACATGAGTCACAAAGACTGCATCACGAGTTTAGGTATAGAATGACTTCTACGTATAAAGTCAAGTATTTTTTATGCCTTGAAATACACAGATAAACGCAGAAGACAAACAATCACACGTAACGTAAAACACATGATCGTAGCATTTACACAGTCTTGAGCATACAACTTTTATGCCACTCATCTGGCTTTCAGGATAAAGTGAACCTTGATGTTTCGATAAAATCACGAGAAAAATTTTTGAAGGTGACAAGCGCTCTTTTCTGAAAGCCATAAGCCAACAATTTTCTTCGTAGTGAATTTGATTTAAACAATACTCCTGTATACACGTTTGTTTCTTCATTAATAATCCTAAGGCTTGCGCTGTGTTCCTTTTGTCGTTTCCTTTCGCGCATTACCAGCTCGCTCGTGCAGCGCATACACCTTTGCGGACTGCAGGCTGCTTTGTTATAAATCCAGTCTCTCTGTTTCAGAAGGCGGCCATTTTCCAGCCTTCCTTTTTCGTGCGCACCGCTTTTCCGTTCGTTCTCTCTGCTCCAAATGCGCGGCGTATTTTGCTGCTATCTGCACGGGCCTCGTTCTCTCTTATCTATAGTGTTTATGCCGTTCGCGGGCATAATTGTTTCGTTCACCGTGTGCAGCAAACCCCGAGCACGAAGGCGTTGCGGTAGACGCGAAGGTCTTCGTGAATGGGCTTACTGAAAATTCAGACTCGAACGCTTGCGATAAATTATCCCGCCCGTCGAAGGACTCGGGCGTTTAGGTGCAACGTTTTTTTTTTTTATTCGGTAATTTATGTGGAGTGTTCTATATGTTGCTGGTTCTACAGAATTCGTAGCCGTACTCAGATCACGCATTGCCGTCTCTTTTATGGAAAACGTACTTCCTGACGATTGCTGATCCGCTGCCATACCGCCGTGGTGATTTTGCAGTGTTGGCGTTGCACCGCACTGGGTCAGGACGCCGGTTCGATTCCCAACAACGCATTTCCATGTGGAAGGTATACAAGACGTTTTAAGTTACCTTAATGAAGCCCCGGGCGGTCAAAATTAATGCGCAGAAGCCGCACACTATGTGGTGCGCCACGTAATCGTGTTTTAGATTCGAAGCAGCTTTTGCGCTGGGCTTTGTCCGTGCCATTGGCGACCGTCCGCTTTCTAAAACCTACCATAGCCATCTGTAACATATTGAGAGCGCGCTCGCACCAAGGAGAAGTCTTCTTCGTCTTGTTCTTCGACCGCCTTGATGATGATACGTGCAGAGCACTTTAGGGGCCCGGGCTGCCGTATGCTGTCCTAGCTTGGCGTAACGCAAGACAAAACTACGTGTGCTGGCACGCCCTAGCGCGTTCGGGCCTGTGTAAGGGGCTGGGTAAGACGCTGTGGCCTCTCACCCTTACACTCTCTCAGTAATCACGTGATGGCGTTGGGGAACGAGATTCTGCAGACGCGCGATGAACCCGTGTGGCGTGCTGCAACAATAGTTGGGGACGAGTAACAGCAACAGTAACTACAGTGAATTCATGGTGTGCTGCACATGCAAGGACGCGTTAACATTGGGCAAGGTGCCCGTGATGAACGGTACTTTCAGTCGACCCATGCGCTCCTTCGCATCCCCACATGGTTCCCTTTAGTGAGAGATCGTGAATTTTTTCTTTCTTTTTTTGTTTTTTATACATATATAGCACTTAAAAATTTACATCCGCGGTCATGGCGGTAGTTATTCCGAGAATGTTACGTAAAAGGTGGGGCGGGAAAACGGCCACTGTGGTTTAGCCTAGCTGATCATAACGCGCATGCATGCAGCCTCGTGTGGCTTCACCGCAATAGATATATCTGCATTTGTATACACTGTTTTCTTCTGGCTTCATCGCTTTTTGTCGTGGTTGTTGCTACCCTCAGTCATTCATATACGATATTTCATGTCGCTCGAAAAGCAGCTGTTTGTGACACGTGTGCGGACTGTCCAACGGTTACGCAAGGAACACAGACAAGAGCCGACACACGCATTGTCTACTGTGCTTCAGGTTAACGTCATTTCCTTCCTATACGACAAACGGACTGTTCGTGCTCCAGGCTTCCGGGCTCACTTCATTTCTCTATTGCTCGAGTCCCCAACTGTTGCATGTACCGCTGGTGGCTCTGCGCATTTCCGTAACACTCCAGATTGCGTCGACGCATTCCCTGTTGTTTGATTCATTAAGCGATGTTTCATTAGGCTCGCGTCGTGCCCGTGTAATCGTAGATCCCTCGCAGCGCAGCGAGCGGGGAATTCGCTGCCGCAGACAGCCGCGTCATCCCGATGCAGCGAGTGGAGTCGACCAACGAAGCTTCGCGGCAAAAAAAGCCGGAAGAAGGTTAATTCGCGACGAAGCGGCATCACGGCCGCTTTGCGGAGTCGGCATTTGCGGGAGCTCACCAGCGAACGTTGCATTAGTCCCGGCGGCGTCACTTTGGCGGTGGAAATGAATGCAGCGGCGGCGGGGTTTCCTTTAGGGCCGGAACGTGTTGTGCCCTTCTCGACTTTTCTCTCCCTCACTCACAGTGGTGGGAAGGGCTAAATGAACGTATATACGAAATGCCGAGAATGTAGGGGAAAAAAAAGGGCTAGAAAAGAAATGGCACTTGGAGCGGCTCATATCGCAACGTGGGTGCCGTGATTTGCACAGACCTTGACACCTCCCCCTCTCCTCTTTTTCTCGTTACGTGCGCTGCACGCGTCGCTTCTCGCCGTGTTCTTTGTTTCTCGCGCTTTGTTTATGGCTCGCACGCGTGCTTTGTTCCTACCGTGTTTTGCCGCCGTCTCTCTTTTGCTCTTGTTATTTTTTTTCTTTTATTCTCGACTCGCTCGCGTGTGTGTGTGTTTCTCGCATTCGTCATGCACGAAATGAGCGGAGGGGTGCACCGGTTGACACGGTAGCCGAAAGGCCCACAAATGACTGTGACACGGTTGCCCGTGGGTAGTTTGTTTTTGTACAAATTAAAACGAGAAAGAAAGAATAAAAAGGACGACGCGGAGAGCGAACATTTGGGTGAAGGTCGAACGAATTTTAGCCTAAGGTCGGCAGTTCGCTTATACGGCTCAATGGCTCGTACATGTCCTGCTCCGACGATCTACGGCGGCGGCGCCCTTTCAGTCGCACGTGCAAAGGGAGGAGCGGTCGTGAATGTCACATCAGCTGGCGTCTCGCGGCGACACGTCGTTATGCCATGCCACGCTGTCCAAGGCATGCCGTATAGATGCTCCAGTTTCCGAGAAGTCCTCCCTCGCACATGCAGGTAGGCGACACGTGGACTTGTTTACGCTATCTTCTTATTGCATACGCACGCAAATCAAACTCGAGTCGACGTGCTATAAAGGTATGTGCGACAACTACAGACGCGAATAGTTTATTGCAGTGCCGATGTGCCTTGAGATCGGCCTTTCACCGAAGAGAACGTCTTGGGAGCCTGGCCTCGCAGCTCATCAGCCACGAGAGCCCAACGAGCCCTCGTGATGTTCTTCAAGTAATCGCCTGTGTACGCACGCTGAAACGGGCGTGAGTTGTGCGCATTCATGCTTTCTCCCTCCCCACGTGTAAGGCAACCTGGGCGTAGTCCTCTCTTGAGCGCGACATATACTATCGCTATAGGAACGACGCATACGCCGCTTAATCTGCTCCCTGTTGGCATGAGGAAATTTCCTATTCAAGCTGCGTCCCGCTTTGGCATGTCCGCAATTTGAGGACATTTAACAGCCCGGAGAAATATCGGTTAGTGATGCAGAGAGAGGGATGCAAGAGTCGGGACCGATCGCAACGGCACAGCGAGCGAAGGGGAACTCGGAAGATGAAAGGCAAAGCATGCACTCCACGCGCAGTGCGGCTCAAAAAACACGGAAATCCATCGGAATACGTGGATGTGAGTGCTGCTTTCAGGATCGTCACAAGTTGTAGGAGGAAGTATAATACGGCAGCATCGTGTTTTCGTTCAACCATTACTCTTTTGGTATTCCGTGCGTCATCTGAACCGTAGCGAATGCAAGGGCGGCGAGCGCGCAGGAACAAAGCAGAGGGGGCTCAGGGGGTAGCAAGTGTATATGGGCTAGCAGCGAACCACGTGTCGTTCACCCGCTTATATTTCTTCCCTTCGTTGTTCCACGGTTCCAGAGAAGTGGTGCGCATCGAGTAACGGTGGTTGTCAGCCTGAATTGTTTTGCCTTGTATGACAGGCACACGGATGGACCGGATACCTTATCCGTACGCAGTACTGGTTCGCTAACTGTGATGATACTCGTCACGCCATTGGCAAATCATCTCTGTTCGAGTATACTGCCATATAACTAACTACGTACCTATTATTCCCCCCGTTACTGTTGTACTGCGACAAAGAGTTCTCCGATCTTTACGACTTCAGTATCCAAAGATTTGAAAGGGTCCTAAAGATGGTGGCGTTCTTTCGTTAATGCACATTTAGCGCCAAAAGTGAGTGTTTTGGTGATGCATGCTACACAATCGTTTGTGAACAACCATCCACCATATCTGCGCTCCGTATAGAAGATCCACGGTGTCAGTTGACATCTTACACCGTGGCCAAAGCGCCTGTCGATAGATAAACGCGCACAGGGTCGTCCAAATGTAAGGTGAACACCTGATTAGTGTTCACCGTACATTTTCAATTATGTATTGAACATGAGCTCGTAGAAGCTGATGTTTAATACATAATTCGGAAAATTATTATTGGGTTTATGGACACCATTATTGTACGTCATGTGAAAGGGACATTTCCCTCGTGAAGTGGAATAGAGCATCTGGTTTTACCGGCTCGAATACTAATGAAGGTGTTCAACTGTGGTCGACCCTTTGCAATCGACAGGCGTCGAATCGCATTGGAGCCGTCGTCTGGCGAAACGTGACGTCTCCTCTAGCTTCCGTCGCACACTCGCGGCCACAGACCGCGACACACGCCGTCACGAATGCCGCGCCTGTTTCCCCTTCTCGGCATTTTTTATGGCCCTCATATTTGAGTGGGCGAAATGGGGTCGGTTTCGGCGACCGCTTTGATCTTATCGAGCCGGCGAATCATGTTGCGCGCAGTGCATGGTCGCCGACGCGTCTAATCGAACGAAGTGTGGGCGCCATTAATATTTCTAGCGTTTTTTTTTGTTTTGTTTTTGTGTATGTGGTGCACGTATATTTTACTCCATGCGTGCTTTAGAAGCACACCGTTTCCGCCCTCATGAATCTGAGCCCGCAGAATGGTATGTCTCCAAGATAGGCGAATGTCGCTATTTCTTTGCTGTTCTCGGCCGGCAACCCTTTCTCCACTGTAGCATGGCGGTTATTCCAGACTGGTCTGCCCTTCCTCGTTCCCATGTTTCTTGTACGTGAAGCTACGCTCAATTCCAACTTCAAAAGGCTATCGTATTTCATGTGCTGGACGGAAATTTCACTCGCGGATAGTTCAGAAGGACACCTACTGAATGATTACCATGAGAAATGTCTAAGTGATAGCGCTTGAAATACGAGCGCGTAACTTGATCAGGGACTTAGGAAGACAAAGACAATTAGTTCCCGTTTAAACTACGCGCTCTTGTTTCAGGTATCATGAATCACCAGCGCGCCCAATCAACCATTTTGACAAGTCTAAGTGATGTAACATGTTTATTTTTTTTCGCTCTCAAATATTTATTTATTTATTTATTTATTTATTTATTCGAAAGGCCCATTCGCGCATCAAATACGGAAGTTCGTGAATTACAACAGGAACAAGTAAATAATATTAATGACATAGTAGTTACTGCGGACAAAAGAAAAAGAACACATTACATACGTAAAAAAGTATCCCTCACAGAAGTATCACACATTTTTTGAAGTGCTTTTTTTTATAGTGTTTCACCGCCAATTTACCAGCTTGCAACAATGAACTTCACTGACGTCCTTTTTCGATGAGAACGCGACGAGTGGAATTGAGAGTGGAAGGCACTGTGCCCGTCGCTGGTAATTCTCCTGGCGTCGCCGCCGCCGAATCACATTCGGCACATTTCGCAATGTCGGCAACAAAGCGTTCCTAATTGTATAGACTCTCGAAAGAACGCGCGTCGATCTTCCCTCGTATTCTGAAAAGACAATCTAAGGAAACGAATCTCTTTTAGAGTGTGCGCCGAACAATGCCGCTTTAGGCCATGGACCCGTTGCGTGGGTGTGATGAACATTGTAGGCGCGCTCCACACACAATGATTAGGACGCTGGTGCTCGCGTTCGTCGTTCGTTGAGATTGGAATTTCTTCAGTGTTATTATTACTGCAATGCTAAAGTAAGCCAACAAGAGCGGCTGTAAGAGCTTTCTCCTCTGTATAAGCATTACGCTGTCCTTATTTGCTAGGTCGCGTCGCTTAGGAACAATGCCTCGTTGTTACTAAACCTGTTTTTTTCGTTTTTTTTTCTTTTTTTTTAGTAGAATAGCCTCGGAGTTGCCACGAATCGGATGTGATAGGCTATCCAGCCAGACCTTTAAATTGAATAAAAGATTTGTTGTTCTCGGAAATTAAAAGTGCATTATCAGTGACCAAGTCAGTGACCCTCATTTTCATTTGCAACACGCTGCCAGACCAGACGAGCTTAGTTCTTTAGTATTACTTATTCTTTCACGTACACACTAGTGGAAGTACTTCTGCTCAGACAGAAGCGAAGAGTTTGAAACGACGCGCTTGAAAGAAACCTTCGACTGTATCACTTTGAATTTTTCGTTTTTGTTTCTCAGCCCCAGTGCGGCACCTGATGCAGCGGGTCATGCACCGTGAATGCATTCGGGACTAGCACCGCATGGCGATTCTTAATTAATTATGCGTGGTACTTCTTTCTGATTCGTGTATCACCTGGCCTTTCTCATGCAGTGAGTGTACTTACTAATGACTACACTAATTTTATTATAGGCACGTGTTCAGGCTGTGTATGGAGGCGAGTGAGTGACGTGGTTTGTTTTCTCTCCCCACCACCAGGTGTCGGCATCGTTCTGATCACGGTGAGCGGCATCGCGTGGCGGTTGACGTCACACGAGGCCCCGTCGTGCCGTGCCATGCTCGGACTGCGCGGCGACGAACCGGGAGGACGCCGGTTCGTGCCCAGGGTGCCCCCGTACGGAGGGAGGCCAGGGGGACACCCGTACGCAGGTGGGCTCGCATGCTGTGTATACGACCTCGAAGGGAGCAAGTCGCTTCAGATAGAGACGCTAAGGGGGAAAAAGGTGATATCTCTCTAGATTACTCTTTCACAGTGCCTGAAGCCCAACACTTGCCGCGAGAAGGCTCCTGGTAAGCGGTAAAACGCGCACAGAGAAAATTCGGGTGGCGACGCCACGTTGGAGTTTCTGCACCAATTCGCTGTCACGTCACAGATTTTGACGGCGTCTGCTCGGGTCCAGGTATAGTTCTTAATCGGCAGTATGGAGATGCATTGTCCCCTCAGGGGGTCAGAGACATAACGTACCAAGTTTCGGGAAGTTTTGTCGACCCAATGTGGCCAAAGTACGAAAACAAAACACTCTTAAATCCGTGACGTCACGCTGATATTGTGATGTGCACGGATTTCGGCGCGATATTTAAAAACGAAGCGTTGACTGTCATTTTTTATTTTCTTTCACTCTGCTGCCTCTTTAAATACCCGCTAGACCGTTCCATGTCGGGTGAACGCGACGTTGTCTTTATAAGTTGTGTCACACTGTCCGTGTTACCGATCGCACTTGGAGTTACACGTTAGTTTAATTTCTCTTTCTTTGCACCTGAAAGCTCCCCCATCCCCAGTTTAGGGTAGCAAACCGGTTATTTCGAACTGTTTAACCTCCCTAGCGTCGGTGTGATGTAACTTGGCGTTGGGGCGCCGCAAAAGTTCTCCGGCATATCTGGTCTTTACTTGAGAATGCCGTCAACTCTTGCCAAGGGTTGCTGATCGGGAGAGTTGGTCACCCATGAACGTAGCATGTATTAGCGCGGTACATAAAAGAAAGGGACATGACACAGACCTATCTCTACGTCTGTGTCGTGTTCCTCTCTTTTATGTACCGCGCTAATACACGCTACGTTCTTGCCAAGGAAAAAAAAGAATTACCTATATGCTCGAGCACACGTCACGTCAAAAATCCACGACGTCACGGCAAAAGCTGATAAGAAAACACCTCGTCCTTCATACGCCTTCACTGGCTCATCGTCAGAGCAGTCTCTCGCAATTTTATTTTAGTGGCGTAATTTATTAACAAAAATCAATTCATTTTATTTATTGTAAAGGCGGGCTTGAACGTTATTTGCGACATTTTTTCGATAAGGCTTTAAATTAACGTGAAATATATAAGGTAGCAAAATATCCCAAATATATATTTTGAAACTTGTTCGTTTTCGGCTTCATGATTTGTAAACAGCTCTTGTCGTATCTGGGTCTCGCGTATGTTACCTAGCTATTATGGTCATGTAGCTGTATTTATACACAATGTCTATGTAACTGCTAGCCTGCTTTCGTGCATTTTCACTGACCGGCCACCAGGCAACGTAGTCTATCAGTGCATATATGTATAGCAATTTGTCGCTTTGTACGAACACAAATGATGATAATGATTAATCTTACGTTCGGTATTTATTATTTATTTATTCTATCCAATGCAGCGGACTGATGGTCCAAGCAGCTGGGTGGTCAATGCAATTACAAAAGCAGTAGCAATGACATAATAATAACAATAACGTTATTTTGCATTCTCATCACTGGTTTTGGTAAGGCAGTTCCGTTCTCTAAATGGTTCTCGGGAATGAAGAAAACATAAATAGGTCAGTGCGAGCGAAATACGGGGTTGGGGCGTTTGAGTGGCGAGCCTGCTAGTTAGTTGTGTCAAATGCGGGGATATGGTTCTAGAGATAGTTTTCTGTTGAAAAGTTGATAAAGAAATCCTAATCTAGCTTTCTGCCTCCGCGCCTGTAATAGGGGAATTTCATTGGCTTGCATTAAATCACGAGGATGAGTCTAACGCGGAAAGCTTGTTCAGTATGAATCTTACAGCCCCTCTTCGAATACGTTCAAGAGTATCAATGTTACGCCTAGTGTAAGGGTCCCATATTATGCACGCGCACTCTAATCTTAGTCGCACAAGGGCAGTGTAGTTTAACATTAGTGGCAACAGTTTTAAGCTAATGTTGAAGAGCTTGCGGAAAGCAGGTGAGATTCCAAGACAGGTTAGAACTGAGTGTCACGCCGAGATATGCAATTGGAAACGTCACCAAGTTATACCAAAAATTATGGAAACTGAAAAACAGGAAGGAACAATGGCGAGCTTTGTGCTTACGCGGAAGTGACGTCATAGCTCCAATTGCCTGTAGTTGCGTCGCTGTAGGCGTCTGGGGCTCGATTTTTTGCTATCACGCCCGGCGAAAGAGCTGCTCGCCCTGTCAGCCCTCTTCTTTTTCGGGGTGGGAGAAAGCGGACAAACAATCAATTTCCAGGAAGCTGGCGTGATGCGCCTGCATTCGCGGGGTGGAGCTTCCCGGCCTAATCGATGCGGCGGGCACCGAGCTGCTACGAAAAGCCTTGCGCTGTTGCCTGTGCAGTGGAAGTGTACTCATCAGCCAGATCTATTTTTTTTCTTGTGTGTGTGTGTGTGTGTGTGTGTGTGTGTGTGTGTGTGTGTGTGTGTGTGTGTGTGTGTGCGTGCGTGCGTGCGTGCGTGTGTGTGTGTGTGTGTGTGTGTGTGTGTGTGTGTGTGTGTGTGTGTGTGTGTGTGTGTGTGTGTGTGTGTGTGTGTGTGGAGAAAGTGTGCACATTCGGTCTGCCATCCTAAGAGCAGAGAGAGGATAGCTGGAGCGACTAGTATATAAAGCGATGCACGTCCTGTTTTCTACCCTTCACTGCAGCGGCAGAACACGGGATGAGGGTGGGTAAAAAGTAGAGCCGTGACGGCAGCAGAGTCTTGCTGACTTCTGTGGCGAGCGAGATGTCCTCTGGAGAAGGTGCGTAATTAATAGAGTTGCGTTGATTTGCTTAAACGAGATGACTAGCTCATTCGAGAAGTTGGAAACGATTGAATTAACAATCGTAGAACCACGGAGCTTATCTTTAACCGAACCTTGGTGAGTGCCGCACCAATGATGACTTAATAGTCACAGGTTGAGTGAATGCAAACGTGGCGCGAATTAGTTGAGCGTTTCATTCGTAAATGCTATCGGCCAGCAGCCTTCGCTAATAACATGCCCAACACCCCGTGAGGCTGGCATCTCCTTTTACGAGCGTTCTTAACTTAGGGACACTAAAGAGAAACAATGAAACGGCCTAGATCGATAAATTGTGCTCTGAGAACTCTAATGTCGTTAATTTTGCCATCATAGGTTTATTAATAGAGGAGAAAATCAAGTTCAAAGTTTCATTTTTCTATTTCGATCCGAAATCTCCCCGCGTGACGTCACGGATTTCAATGTGTATTTATCGTATTTTGGCGCCATTGGCTCAACAAAATTACCCCGAACTTGGTATGTTAAGTCTGTGGCCCCCTCAGAGGACAATATACTTCATTTTTACCGATTAGGAGCTCGTAGTCCCTAGTAGGCGCCGTCAAAACATGTGACGTCACGGCGAATGGTGCGGAAACTTCAAGGTGGCGTCGCCACCCGCATTTTGTTTTTGCGCGTTTTCTCGCTTACTGAGTGCCTTCTCGCAGCAAGCGTGGTGTTTTTGGTATCGTGAAAGAGTACTTTACTAACATGAGAAAAATCGTTTTGCACTTTAGTGTCCCTTTAAGAACTTTCTTACGAACACGAATCCTCGCGGAAAGGGCGCCTAAAATACCACAAGTGACCTATTTTGTTCCCAGCTGCTCTCGAAATCTGGCTCAATGGAAAATAAGACTGTAGCACTAGACAAGGAAGACAAGGAACTAGACAATGCACCGCAACTATTTGTCCTTGTTTTGTTCTAGCTTCTTTTTATCGTGGAATTGTACCAACTAACCCAAATGTCAGCCTTGACTGTAAGTGTGCGCCCACAGAGCGTGACCTCTCCCTTAGCAGCAGTTCCTCGCGGGCTGCCTCCATACTGTAGCACATCTGTTGTGTGTACGCTGGCAAGTGCCAAATTAGAACACCGTTCAACGTGTGTTTCACTGCGAAGTGGCTGTGCTGTAGTTATCCGTAAAAAATGTGAGAACCGTCTACACGTTGAAAGGTAGTTAGCGTACATCTTGTGCAAAGAAATAGTTGTACAGTTCATTTGCCCAACGAAATGTCAACATTGCGGGGAAGAAAGACATGAGATGAAATATCGCACAGAGGTCAACGTGTCTTTTTTTTTTAATACTTAAATATGGGCATCGATTGCACTTTCCGGTATAGGCTAGGAATGCAGGCTCGACTTTCGGCCTCGGCGGCTACATTTCGATTTGGGCGAAATGCAAGAACACCCGTGTTCTTCGTTTCAGGTGCACGCCAGGGGATTCAAGGTAGGCAAAACTAAGCCGCACTTCCCTAGTACGCCCTGCCTCGTAATTATGTGTTCTGACATATATAAACCCCTGTAAGTGCTGTGTGGATAAACTCGTCCAAGTGAGCAGGGTGAACGACCTCTTTTTGCTTTGACGTCGTAACTGGACCGTTATCGGCGGGTGCGCACGTGTCTTGATAGGAGGAGCTGACCTCGCGTGCACGTGACCGCTGTTAGACTGTTAAGCAGTGCTAGTAGTTTGCCCGCGTCACTCGTGGCTCAGACGCAAGGGGTCGCAAGGCGGTGGCGGCAAACGATTCATCGGATTACAAAATTCTAGGCGTGGCTTTGCAATCGCAAACACCAATGGACAGCGGAGCTGAAAGAACGTCCTACGCCGATTTACTACCTCGCTTCCTTTTCCCCCTCGCCTCACTCGTGCTTGCCTTACTACGCTTTGCTCTCCCTTCCGCCTCGCTTCCCTTTCCAACTCTGCTGTGCTAGGCTTTCACGCTCGCCCATGCTACGCTTTCTCTGTCGCTATGCGCGTGCCCCTTTTCCCGGCTTGGCTATGCTGCGAACGACGTCGCTGCGGACGGACACAACTCGACTATAAAGGTTCATTCACACCGGCGTTCGTTCACCACCATTCGCGCGGCCATTTGCGACTGGCGACCAAGAAACGACTCGAGGCGACCGATGTTCACACCTGCCTGCGACTTATGCCCGTCACCACGCAGCATTCACGTCTGTTCGCATTGCTGTGGCCCCGCAAAGTAAGCTGACGTCCTGTTCCTGCGCATCTGATTGGTTCAGAGGTTTGCGACTGAGCCAGAGCAGCCGCTTTCCGACCAAAGCGGCCATTTGCGACTCACTTGGTCGCAAGCCCTAACATCTCCGCTGTGAAAAATATGATGCCGTTTGTGTAGGGCGTTTGAGAGAACCGATTCTCCGCGTTTATTTTTGTTAGCTTTGAGTAACGGAATGGCAAACGTAACGCACCTGCTGCGCAATTGTATCGACCTCATCCTCCTCGCCATCGTGCGAGCGACCGTGGCGACACTTGGCTGATGGCCTTTCACTGCTCAACTATACCTGCAAGAAAGAAGTAGTCTAGAAGCAGGTGTCCTCTATAGGTTCCAGGCAGGCTTGCTATAAGTAAAAATAAATAAATGAGATAATGAACCATTTACGTAGATCGCCTAGCTAGGCTCGGTTCTGCGGGGCTTTGCATTCTTTTCTGTAACTTACCTCAACCGCGCTCTTCGGAGAGTTTCGCTCCTGGCCTTTTGCCAGTTATGAAGCGCTTACGAACTCGCCAGACGATCCGCTTCAATCGCACCGGTCGTCCCACTCTTCCGGCCATCAGCTCATTTTGCCCGACTCTTACGACTGCAATTAAGTACCGCGAAGTGTATGAATATGTATTCCCCCGTGGGTGAAACCGAAGAATTAAGGCAGCGTCAGAATGGAAAAGTCGGTCAGTTTGGAAAATTTTGTGAACGTCGCCGAACTCGCCGGGCTCTGTCATATGTGTGGATGTCTACTCTGACGCTATGAGGGACAGCGTGCTGTCCAGCGACATCATTAAGCCGTTCGTATTAGAAGATACAGGTATAATTAACTGGGACTTGCCGAAAGGGTATTTTGCCAGAATGTGCCAAGAGTCGCACCACTGTGATACGCGCTCGATATGCCGATGCCGTCTCAGGTTTCTTTTCGTGCTGTGTTCTAGCACTTTTCTTTTTCAGTAAGCTATCCTCCGAGAGTCGGTGCATCTCCCATGAATTCTCGATTTGCATCTTGTCACCGCTGTCACATCGTCGAACAAATCTATTAAGAAGGGCACTTTCTGTACTAATTTCATTGCTGCGGATAGATTGAGCTCCTCGGCTACGCCAGTATTTTGAAGGAATGTCGGAAGCTTCCGACACGCCCGGAAAGCCGTGCTTCCTTATCGGCCGCGCTTCTCGTCAAATGTCCCCGTGCGAGCGGCCGTTTTAATGAGCCAGCGAAAAACGTTCCGCGTTTACTCTTTCGCTAAGGGCTTCTCTCTCTCTCGTTCGGAGAGCGTACTCGTCCATCTGGAGATAACGGCCTCGCTCGCTCCTCAGTCATCAACCGAGATCGTCGCCGGAAACTGTCGGATCGATGTCGCCATGAATCATTCAGCAGGCGGCTGCTGAAACGCTGCGTTTCGGCGGCGACGGTTGCAATATAACGGGAAAAAAAAAAAAAAAAAAACGTCCTCGTACGCCTCATCGTTAAGTCGCAGTCAAAATGTGCGCAACCACTTCTCTTCGAGGCAGCAGCGGTAGTTTGGCGAAAATATCTGGGTCGTTTCTTTTTTCTATATTTATTTTAGAAACTGGCTTCACTCTGGTGCGTAGTAATTTGAGCGCCGTCGTCGCTTTATCGCCATGAAAATGAAGATAGGGCGAGTCTCTCGTGGCTTATCTGCGCGTAGTTTAAAGAGAATAATGAACAGCGAACGACATTTGTGCGTCTCTTTGGCGGAGCCTCGACAAGGCACGTACGGGCAGCGCTGATCTATACGCGACATCTGGTGCCCGAAGAAGTTGTTGAACAACTCAGTAGGAGTCCATTTGTTGCTTGCTGTCAGTTTTATTCGGCTCACGGATTGTTGCCTACGCATAATAAACTGACGTGGCAACGATTTTTCGGGGCTGCTGCGAGTACATTTACGCTGAGGGCGCCTTACATGGACCACGTTGTTTACCAAGTGTTACGGAAACAAGTTAAAAAAAAAAAACACCGAGATCTTTGAAAATTAACCCTGATTCGCTCCGGCGTCTGTCACTAATATAATCTTGAAACACATAAGCTAACTATTTATAAACCCCATGATGTATTGTCTCTGTACTTTTTTTATTTTAAAGTTGCTCCATATTTGAAACGGCTACCTAATCGCATTGACCAGGCTGTCGCAACTTTAAGGACAATTCGGCCACCGATGTCAGCACTGCCTCCCGTTCTTCGAACAGTAGCGGCGCCAGTCGTCGTTTCTGGAACTTCCGAATACTACTCCTCTTACCTAGTACTTCTTCCATATGTTTACATTTATATATCTGGAACTTACTAACATCGCTTTTCTTAACTAGTGCTTCCACATGTTCACATTAAAAACGAATGACACTCAATATGTTTTTCTCTCGGAAGCAAATTCTATGGTGCATTGAAAATGTGTACGAACGTGACGTATCTCGCTGTGTGCGTAATTATTGCACATGTATATATATTTCACCGGACCGGAACTATCCCTCGGCTGTGGGTTACTGGGAGAGCTTTTGCGCGTAGCAGGCTCGCTGAAATTTATGCGTACGGTACCGTACTCGAATACATCGGTATAAAACCTCACCAGATTCCGCTTTACTTTTTTTCCCCTTTTGTGTCACGTGTCATGTGTGTCACGTGTCACGTATTCGCCGACGCCGACCCCAACTTTGTGGTGCAAATTGCTCTGCTTACGTGACATGAAACGCAGTGAGACGAAGGGAGAGAGACCGGCACTGAATCGTTTAGGTCGAAGTGTGCATCGCGGCGAAACACTTAATATCGACCTGACTGCGGTAATTTAGTGTGAAATGATGAACGTGCACAAAGATTAGCGCACAGAGCGCAGAAGGTGGTATTGGCCGGTTGAAAAGGGAGTAAAAGCTGAGCATATGTGACGGTTGAGAGAGTCATGCTGAAGGGTTGAGGAACAAAGCGCAGTGCCGCAGAAGTCTTGCTCCGCGGCGGCGACCCGCTGCAAGATGGCACCACGTGTGCCGTCACACAATGCATTTGTAGACCTGACCAGACTTTTGACTTACTACGTGTTTGCTACCAGTTATGCCTCATTGAAGCTACCATCTATCTGCGTATACAAAAATAAATACTCTGGACACGCCCTTGTCTATTCCCGCCGCTGATAGTTATGGTTACGCAGCTGCGTGAGAAACTGCGGGCGAACGCGGAATAACCGATGCATGTGTGCTTTGCTCTATACAGCTTATCAGCTTCACATTGTCGTGTATGTGTGGTCACCGCAGAAAAAAGATCCCCTCCGGCCAGTGATCGCTCGTGCTAATCTTTTTCTGAGGTGACCGTACACTCTGTTAATGTTTCTCCGTTATGCTTAAGGTGTACTACTTCGTTTGGCAGTGCTCTTGCGCCGAGTCGTGACGACAACATTAATGACGTACCAGTGATGCGTGGTCCGATAACTTTTGTTCTTCCTTCATTTTATGTTTGAAATTTTAATTAAATCCTAGGATTTTGCGTGCCGATGTGATTCTGAGGCTCGCCGTAGTCCAGGTTGATTTCGCCCACCTGCAGGGTTCTTCTGACGTGCAACAAAGGCCGTGGGTGCTCTTGCATTCCGCCCCCATTGAAATCCAACCACACTGTAGGGAGTCCAACCCGCACCCTCGAGCTTAGCTTCGCTAACATTTTATTTTATCCTTACTTTATAAAATATTTTCAAGCAAATGTCCGGAAAGTAGCGCCGTGTGGCAGTCCTTCTACCTAACGAAAACAAAAAAAAAAAATCTATAGTTCTTGTGCAGGCCCCGGTGCAGTTCTAAATCCCGCGCTCAATGCATCTGCACTGGCGTCAAAGCTGAGGAAGCACGGGCGACCCATCGATTCCCTTGACAATGGCATACTTGCCGAGGCAGTGGCGCCCTCTCTTGCGCGGCGCGGGTATCGGCCGCATGTTTCCACGGCCGGGCTAGACCGCAAGCGCGCGCGTGCGGTCTAGCCCGGCCGTGATGTTTCTGAAGCGTTTTTTCGCGATTTTAGGTAAAATATCGCGATTAATTCTTGGTTACTTGTGTAGTTTATATTATTTTAGGCCTTATTAGTTTATTTCGCACTGGTTTGGAGGTTGTTAGCCTTGTTTTAGGCCTGTATTGACCACAGCGTTACCATACTACACGAGACGGAGGACGAAAGGCCGGGTGCCTAGAGTGCTCCGGACTTAAATGATATGAAAGATTAGGGAAGGTAAGCGCATAAAAATCGACCAGGCCTAAAGGTTATCGGACATCGGTGACAGAGCTGTGCAGGACACTGCCGGCGTGCTTCCTTCGTTTTTCTATCACTCCTATCTGACTCCTTCTGGCGTGGGTAGCGACGCGGTGTCGTTCGTTGCGTCATCGGACCGGAAGTTCGGGGAAAAGCTGTCCTTGCGGGTCATTCGCACGGTCTCCGATGACGGGCAGTCGCACGAGACGACGAAAGCGGTGAAGAAATGCTCGTATTTCATCAAGGCGGAACGAACTGCCTGCGCGCTGAATAGGGCGCAGGGAGAGAGAGAGAAGTACTCACGGTGTGTGTGTGGGGGGGGGGGGAGGGGGGGGGGCAACCGCGCCGTTTCCTTTTCGAGTGTGTGGAATCGTACCAGCATGGGTGTGGACATTGCAGTCTGATATAGCCACCTTAATCAACAAAACGAGACGTCTCCATGTACGTGCGTAAGAGAGAGGATGGAGAGAGAAGGCCTTTTACTTGGCGATCCTGAACGTGGCTATCTCCTCGCCCAACAACGGGCCTAACCTCACAGTGCAACGCTCTGCGTTGGCTATCCTATCGGAAATAGGATAGGAACCGAATAACTTTGTTTCTCTGATTGGCGGAGGGAGGTTCCCCCCCGTAATTGGTGGTGCCAGCATAGCTTTATTCTAGCTATCTCTCTCTCCACGTGAATTTCTCTTATGGAAACTCGCGTGTGCGAAGCACTAGGAGGAGGATGCAGGGAGGTCAACTAGGCGCGCGTCCGGTTGCTCGTACCATGCACCGGCTGCACTAGTCAACATTTTACAGTAGTCAGTGAAAATGAATTAGCCTGTACTGGCGACCATTATTCACTGCTCTTATTCTTCGTCAAATGAGACCTTATTCTATAATTATAGTTCACAAGTGGACTCAGCGTTAATTAATCTTCCACGTCCTACTTTCTCTGGATTTTAATCATACTTCTGCTGTCCTACTTTACTAGTGTTTTATTTTTCTAATGTTAACACTGACTATGGTGTTTTTATTTCCATAGCAGTTATGTAGTGCCCTATCAGGTCCCTTAAGCGTAAACGAATGGGGATGATAGTGACACTCCGAGCGAACTTTCGCCGTCGCCGTGATGTCCCGTATCAAGTCCAACTGCGTTGACATACCACCGCGGCCCGCGCGCGGTACATTGTGAGAACGAGTAAAACGCGCGCAAGGTGGGTGCTCGAAGGAAGAGGCGAGAGCGCACGGCCGAGTGCGTCGTAGCGGAGACGGGGAAGAACAGCGCGCACGCCGTAGCAGCTGCGTGCAACGCGCCTCTCTTTTATTCCGTGCTCAGCGATGGTCGTGGTGGCTACGCGGAGAGAGAGCCTGTACAGCTTGCAAGTAAGGGCTCAGCGAGGTCGTATCGCGTGCGCTGCCTCCTGATATTGCAGGTCGCGTTGTATGGGAAGTTTCCAGGACGCGTATAAGCGAGAGTAAACGGGATGCGCCTCCTCGCACCTGTTTGCGCCGTTCATCATGTTGTGACTGGAGCCAGTGTTCGCCGTCATCGAGAGCGATGTTAGGAACAATTTCATGTTTCATTAGTTACAACCAACTTAACGAACACATCTAGTGCGATGTGTTCGTGTGTACCTGTTAATGTAATTATTAAGCGGAATGTTTAGTGCAATTTATCAGACCGATGTCTGATGCGCTGCTATAGCCATTAATGCTTCGCCTTTCGGTCCACACTCCGCCTGTTCAGGCGAACCTCAAGACTGCTTCTGAAAGCCCACTTCCCATAGAACGCTCGGCCTCAAAAAAGATACCAGCACGCGCATGGATATCTTCGAATGCATCTCAAGAGCTTAATCCGTAGCCTTATCAAAGAGGATATTTATAGAAACATATTCCTCGAGCGAGACGTTTCTGCCCGTTGTGGACAACGATGAAGGAGCGATGTTGTGTGGTTGAAATAAGTGCTCGTCAGCAAGCACTTATAAGAAGCGACTTGGAGGGCAATCACTCCGTAAGGAGCACTGATTTTTGGGCTAGTTGGTTTTCCATCACCGATATTTAAGCGCGCACAAACGAGGACAAAGTGTTGTCGTCACCTCCCTTTGTCCTTGTTTGTGCGCGCTTAAGTATCGGCGACTTCGTAAGCTCACCTTTCACGGTAGTCTAGTGGTTATGGTGCTCGACTGTTGACCCGAAGGTCGCGGGATCGAATCCCGGCCGCGGCGGTCGCATTTCGATGGAGCCGAAATGCTAGACACCCACGTACTTTGATATTAGGTTCACGTTAAAGAACACCAAATGGTCAAAATTTCCGGAGCCCTCCACTACGGCGTCCCTCATAATCATATCGTCGTTTTAGGACGTAAAACCCCAGCAATAATTATTATTATTTCTGTCAAGTGAAGTTTGACACTTCGGTAGTCCCCTATAAAGAATAAGAAATGGAATGACGCGCAAGTGATAAAACCGAGTTGCTGTGCCCACTTTTAACTTGGGGCGAAATTGATACAAAAACAACCATGTGCTTAGGTTTAGGCACGCGTTAAAGAACCCACATGGTCAACATTAATCCGGACGGCGTTCCTGACATTATTGTCGTGGGAGTTTCACGCGGAACCTCTTTTTTTTTTTCTGTGAGGCGGAGCTAGTCAAGCTGAGTTTATCTGGCTGTTCTTTTTTCCCCCATTTCACGCGAAAGTTTATATATATATATATATATATATATATATATATATATATATATATATATATATATATATATATATATATATATATATATATATGTGTGTGTGTGTGTGTGTGTGTGTGTGTGTGTGTGTGTGTGTGTGTGTGTGTGTGTGTGCGTGCGTGTGTGTGTGTGTGTGTGTGTGTGTGTGTGTGTGTGTGTGTTTCTAAGAAATACACGAAAGAATTATGGTGAAATAAACTCGAACTCTGGTGGCGCAGTGGGCATGGGCTGCTGGCACGAAATTTGACGAGTTGTTTGCGGTGTAATAGCGCCGGCCGAGGAAAAACACGGAGAGAACGATACGATGATATTATGTTCAACTACGACACTACAAAAGAAGCGTGAATAACGAAATTCAAGAAAGCCCCACGTAATCACGTTGTCACAGAATGCATGGAGAAAATGAGACGCACTTGTTATTCTTACGCATGACTTCACTTGAAGAAGGGAATCGATCGATGGGTTCGTTCTTTGTTGCAGTCGTGAGTGCTTGTTTATTCGAGGAAATATGTACCAAAAATTGGAGGAAGGAGGAGGAGTCTAGTCGGATACAACTTAAGAAGTCAGGAGAGGCTCCGCCCACACGACCGAAGCGCGGCAACCAATCGCTTCAGCGACTGAAGAAATAGTCCCGTTCATGCACTCGGCAATATTCTCCGAGGGCGGAGTCACCGGCTCGTGACGTCAGTCCGGAGCGCACGCCCATTGGTTCAGGCTTGTGTGCATACGCCTTTGAGGCGGACTTCTAAAGTTGCGTCCGACGATAGCTTGAGCAGCTGACACCTGAACAGCGGTGGGTGAGGGAATAGTGAAGGAGGGGGACTATATGTACAGGGTCGACTACATCTGTGGTGAACACCTCATTAGTATTCAAGCCGGTAAAACTATAGAGCTTGTTCTACTTCACTTGAAAATGTTCGTTATATATATGGCGCTTAGTCATGCTGTCGATAAGCGCCATAATAATGTTCAGAATTAAATACCAATCATCAGCTTCTACGAGGTCTTGAACGCTAATGAGTTGTTCACCTGAGATGTGGACGACCCTGTGCATAGAAGGGCGCAATGCCTCGCCGTGCGCTCGTGAAGTGACCTCCTCGAGAGTGCTTGTCACCCGTCCCCGCGTACCTGCACTGTAACGCCGCGCAGGGCTGCCCGGAAAGCGTCAGGGGCGTGGTTTATAGTTCTTAATTGGCGTGTTGTGATGTAAGGAGGAATTAATTGAAGTGGGCGAAAAACCTGTGGTGGGAAGCAGTTGCATGCATTACCTTCGCATTACTTAAAAAAGAAAGAAACGTGTAGAAACTAAGGGAATGTGTAACCTTTTGAGCCTGTGCACATTCGGGGACCTCAACTGTGACTGCCCCTGTGCGTAGCGATGCTGTACCCGGAGTTCCAGTACCGGCCGCCTCCGCCGTCGTACCAGGCATCGATGCAGGAGTATCGGCTGCGGCTTCTGCTTCTGGACCGCCAGGGCGGGCCGCCCACCCTGCCCACCCCCGTGGCCCTGGCCGCCCACCACCACCACCACCATCACCACCACGCGGTGCCCGTTGTGCCACCCGCGGTTCCGCCCCCTTCGGCGGTCACGTCGCAGCCGGCGCCCCCCATGCTGTCGCCGGTGTCGCCGCCGCCAACCTACCGGTCGGGAATGCACGCCAGGTGAGGAGGAACCGTCGGAGAAAAAGGAGAGCTCGCCTCTAGGCGTCCTCGCACCATCGAAGCCGATGCTGTGCGTGCGACAGGGACAATGAAGCGAATTTTATCGCTTTAGTAGATTACTCTTTCACGATGCGAGAAACAGCACACTTGCCGCGAGAAGAAAACGCGGGTCGCGACGCCGCCTTGAAGTTTCCGCACCAAACACCCTGACGTCACAGATTTTGGCGGCGTCTGCCAGGACCTACGTAGATCGGTTAAAACTGAAGCACGTTGTCTTCTGAGGTAGCCGGAGACTTAACGTGTCAAAGTTCTGGAAATTTCGTGTAGCCAATGTGCCCAAAATACGAGAAAAAAAAAACACACTTTGAAATCTGTGACGTCACCATCGAAGATTTTGGCGAAAAATGTAAAAGTGAGACTATTGACATTAATTTTCCCATCGACTGTTGAACTCACAGTGGTGAAATTAAGGGCACTATAGAGGTTTCAGAGTATAATTTATCAGTCTAAACTAATTTCACTTTAGTGTCCCTTCAAGTTACTTTAGAAAAAAAAAATATAATAATTTCTTGGGTATTACGTAATCGCGGCTTGATTATGCGGCAAGCTGCGGTGCGTGTGCCACCGGATTACATATGATCGCTCAAGTTTCGTAACGCGTGTACCTACACGTAAGCGGAATGCAGTGCCGGGCTAGCTGGTGCCCGTTTATGACAAGTTTTCTCGCGAAAGACAGGACGAAGCGGAAGTGTCCCTTCGGTCACGTCTTGCAAGGGCATGTCACACTTAGTCCATACCGCGTATCGTGTATGCGTGCCCATACAACAAGTCCGCTGTCTGCGCCAAATGCAGTCCCTGTCATGAAGGACTGGACACGAGCGCATGTTCTCTGCATGCTACATCCGGACTATGTCGCACCTTTCCGGAACTATCCCCGTGGTCCTGCGAACAACATCTCTGCTGTGGCGGCTTATCAGTGTATCTGCCTTTCGTTCCACGCGCTCGTGATCCACATAAGGATGTAGATGCGGTCACTGACCAAGTCAAGGTGAAAAATACAGAGACCATTCTGGTCGAAACTGCGCAATACGACGGGACACGAAGGAAGGCAAGACAAACGAGCGCAGACTAACAACCGAATCTATTGCGCAGTTTCGACCAGAATGAACACGTACCAACTCGCCCAACTCTCCACGCTGCTAACACAGAGACGTTTCGGGACCCATACGGGTTCCTTGTTCACACTTGGGTTCCTTGTTAGTGTGAGCAAGGAACCCGTATGGGTCCCGAAACGTCTCTGTGTTCTTCACCTTGACTTGGTCAGTGACCGCATCTACATCCTCATCATGATACCTGACCAGACGAACTTTCGTCGAACTCTTGACTACGTGATCCACATAGTTCAAGGAGAACGTTTAACTTTTCTACCTTCTTTCCTGCCATGGAGGGCACATTGGCAGGTACTAACGCCATTTTTCGAAGGCTAGTTTACTCTGCCATACAAATCTCTTGTATGCAGAGACGGCTATGAGCCAGTGTGAAGTTCAGCAATTGCTGATAAGATATTTCATTTTGGTATTAAAGTCAATTTTCCCGTGGCGGACCTGTCGACATCGAAACTAGTTTGACGTCAGGCTACAGTACTAATTCTGGTGACTTCGCTCATAAAAACACACACATTACCACACTGGTCGTGGGAGGCGCGACTCTCGGATCAGGCCTTGGGAAGTCAACTGGCAACCCTGGACCAGGCCCGGCGAGCTGCAATAGCCAGTGGAGCACTGGAAGAAGGGCCCCACCCACTTTAGGTGCTAATAGGAATAGTTAATAAACGTTTATTCTCTCTCTTCACGCAGCAGTCTGGCTAGTTGTGATGACGTCAGGTACCAAAACTTCCAGAATGGCCGCTTATGCGTCACCAACGGAGCCACTATAGACCCTTTTCGAAAAAGGGCGCCCCTAGCGCTGCGCACGCAAACTACACTTTGCCGCCATTGTGAGGGCACCGCAGCAGACGACGCAGGCTTCGGCAACGTGCCAGTGCGTGACACTTCAGCACCGCCGAATCGTGAACTCTCATCAACGTTTTTCGTAGAGGTGCTGCAATGGTGCAGACGTGCTGCGTTCCCATGTGCCACCATCGACGATATCGCGACGAGAACAGCGATAAGGTACGCGATAAAACTTGAATAACAAACGCACGTGCTCTCTCTCCGTACGTGGTGTCAAACGGACGTGCGGACGCCGTTTTGTAAACGCGCTACAGAAACGGACGTGCTTATTTCACAGCGCCATGTGTAGCCTTGCTTTTACGAATGAATAGTCTTCTCCCGAGTGCCTGCATGCGGTGAATTACGATAGATTGTGCAGAAATACTGCGAGGGTTCGTAAGGCCAGCCAGAAAAATAAAATGAAGTTGCGTACCGTTCATTTACTTAGCGACAGTACTCGCATACCGTAAGCCACGTGTCAACATTTTTTAATACATACAAACAGGGGCTCAGGCAGAATTCTTTTTTCGGGGGGGGGGGGGGGGGCGCCACCTTGATCTGAAGTGTGGAGGCCGGGCAGGCAGATGTGGTCGAGTGTCATTTTGTGATCTGTGTGCCATGGCAAAAAAAAAATTCGGGGGGGGGTGGGGGGGGGCACGGGCCCGGTGTGCCCCCCCCCCCTGGCTACGCCACTGCATACAAATATACATATAGAGAAAAGAACTGGTCATCGGCTTCATCTCGAATCTATCACGATCCAGACAACGGCGCACACACTCATTCGAAATGACGGAAACTTTCCACACGCCTACACACGTTGCTTACGTCACATTTTATAACATACATAACCGGACCGCTCACACAGTCATTTTTCACTTGTGAACAAGGCTCCCGTACGGGGGCCGAAACGTCGTGCTTTTATTTGCTTTTAATCGTGGTCAGAGTGTTGTTTTAATTGTCGCCGCAAATATACCTAACGCGTGGCGTCCGGAAAATAGTTGCGTGGTGTGGCTTGCGGCAGACCTGCAGGAATTTCACCGGTTGCGGTCGCATAGTTCCGCGACAGCGACGTCCTTCCTTTCCTTCGGTGAGAAGTTTGTAGCTTCGGCGAGCCTTTTTTTCTGGTCCGGGCGCGCACGCGAGTTGGCGGTGGTCACGGGTCCCGCACCCGCGGCAGTCGAGCCAAACTGCTCCTCCAACCCGTTGAAGGATACAAAATGTTGCTCATTGTGCATCGGAAGCACCTCAGAAAGACCAACGGAGAGTACTAAGAGCTCGTTCAAGCACGCAAACGGTGAGATTTCAGCGGATGACACGGAGAACTAGGCACCAACACAAACATCACGGCACTCACGCATTTGACGGCTCGCTTTCCATGCCCTCACGATGGCGCTGGCTATCCCATGCTCCTTTGCGAAGCGAAACTGACGAAAAGCCCACCGTCAGGTGGCGTATTTATGAAAAGGGTCTATAGTGCCTAGAATATAGAGCCACGGTGCGAAGCGGCCGTAGAAAGGTCACGATATCTTGAGCGAGCACGTGACGAGAAACTCACCGTGTTGTGACGTCAGGATGCAGTAGGAACCGGAACAAGCTTTTTAAAGATATACTGTAAATACGTTTTCAAGGCGCACTCACATTTAGCAGTACATTTTCTAGGTTCTTGGGAGCTTGGCGTTTCATTTGAAGCAAGAAAACGACAACTTAAATTTTCCGTGTAAGTACCCCTTTAAGTGAATATTTATTTATAGTGCAGCATATTTTTTTTAGTGGTGATTAGTGCACTAAACTTCCACAACTTGAAACTTTCTACATTGTATGAACGTTGATGCAGGACCGACGTCAATGATTGCGTGCTCAAATCAACGTAAACGATGGTTACAAAAGTAAACCGACTTGTATTTTTTCTTTACTCCAAGTACTATCGCTTAGTTCGCTTAGTACTTATGCCTGCGAGGGGCGGAATCTCAAGGGGACATAGTTTTACGAATGCCACATTCCTCTTTCCATTCCATTCATTCTGAGCGAAACCCCCGCGGAGATCTGGAAACCGGAAAGCGTCGTCGTGCATCTCCTGCTGCTCGTCATCCCTGCCACGGAGAGAAGGCGACGGCTGCGTGTGTCATCGAACCACAGCAGCGCCATTCCTCGCCGCGAGAGAGAGTTCTTTTGCGAGAAGTCACGGCTGGCTTCTCTACGCTTCTTTGCGTTCGTTTCTTTTTATTTTATCGCCCCCTTTCTCCTTCGTGGCTGTTATCTGTGTAGCGACCATTTGGGAACCTCACGACGACCACGACTGGCTCGTGCTTCGCGACTCGAAGAAGCGAAAGCATTCCGTGTTTCTTTCGTTTCCTGGACTCCAAAACTTTTTCTCGATTGGCACCGCTCGCTTTTTTTTTTTCTAGTTTTTCTTGGACTCGACGGGTCGTGCATTTCGAGAGCTGGTTTCGCTGTCCGTCGTGCGCTCCTAATGATTACTCCGGGGACGAGATGGCCCGGTAGTGGCTTTGCTTCGGTGGAAGGCATTTTGCTTTCCTCTTGCGCCTAGAATAATTGCTCGGCAGATGCAGAAGGCCGACTACGTAACGCGCATGTACAATACGGTCCACTGTTACAGGGACCACTCGAATGAGCGCCTTTCATACTGCTGGACCCCTAACTGCGAGTGAACTGGGAAACACAGTTTGTGCACGGCACTAGTCTGTCAAAAAGAGTCACAGTTGTCATCCACCAGTATATAGCCTTATGCAAATCTAAGCCACTATGCTTTTGCGAGAAAGCAAAATCCGCACGTTCCCTGCGCGCAAGTGTTCCCTCGAACAGTGGACCCGTCTCTACGTTTCCGCTCTTACGTCACACTGACACTACGCGCGGAGGCAATCTGAATTAGGGCGCGTTTGACAGACTTTTGGCCTAAACTGCATTAGTTAGGGCACGTTTGAAAGCGTCACAAGGCTCTGCGTCTATGGCGCAACCCTACCGACGAAGAAGTCGTGGCTTTGATTCCCGCTCGAGGTGGAAGTATTTCGAAAAGATGAGCCAAAATTGAAAGACCGGACGCCTACCGATCTTCTGCCTCTTCTAAGAGGACACCACATTTCTGCCTCTGTCTTCTGCCTCTTTTAAGAGGACACCACAGACAATTCACAACCGCATTTCAATATATATATATATATATATATATATATATATATATATATATATATATATATATATCAAAATCTAAAGAAAAAAGAATGTCACTGAAAATGACATTAAGGATGTGTTTAAAAAAATATGGTTGAAAAAAGTGCGCACATTTACTGCTGAAGTAGAAAGGGCCCTTTCGTGAATGGACCCTCCTGCGCATTGTGTGAAAAGCCACCCGTGGAAGACCTCATCTTTCTTCAAACGACGTGAAGTTTTCTTAAACCATCTTTTTTTTTGTCGTCGATTTTTGTTTCTTTTTTCATTATCCTTTTTTAAGTGAATGTGAACGCAGGCCCGTTTTGCCAAACGAAACTTTGTTGTTTTCTAATTTCACCTTCTAGTATTCTGGTTTACTGAGATTGAAATGCCGCAAGGAGACAGGTAAGGATTACCTCGTTTATAGCGGGTTTCAAGATTAGAATGACGTGTTTTTCTATCTAAGATATTTTTCGTGAGCTAGATTGCCGATTTGTTAGTTGATCTACTGTTACAACAAATATCGGATATGACGAACTAATTGTCGGTCCCGATGCTACTTCGTTATAGCGAGGTTCGCCTGTGTGATGTTTATCCTAGAGCCAGTGTTGCTGGAGGGCGCTATATACCGAGTCAATAAACCAATGAGACCGCAAGCCAAGTCAAATTCGCGGAACTGACGTGCGTGAAAATTCGATTCTCACAACCAGTAGCGTGCCGACAGGCCGCCAAATCTCGTCGCACCATCGCCGAAGCGGAAATCCAGTCGCAAGAGTACGCACGTGGGACAACTTAGGTTTTGTCTCCTAGCGAAGCGTCTCGCGGATTGTGTCAGGTTCGTCTTCGGATTGAGACTACCTCGACCCCCTTTTTTCATTTCTAGGCATCGTGTGTCGGCCGTGAGGACGGACGGGGACTGCGAATCCGACGAGCGTCCTTCGCAGCAGGAAACACGGCGTGCTTTACCGGAAACGACGCGAAAGAAAAGGATAGCAAAGTACAGCGACTGCATCAGGCGCCCACCGCCGCTTTTGAATGCGAAACGCTCGGCTGTATGCGCATAGAGCCGTGGCGGCGGCTGCTTCGCGGTGCGCCGCCTCGCGCGCCACTTGACGTTAAGTGCGGCGCGTTTCCACTGCGCGTCTCATATTCCCCGCCGCTCGTTCATTGTTTGTCGCCGTCGTTTCCTTTTGTTCGCGCCCTCCTCTGGCCGAGGCCGCAATGGCACTTTGGTGTTTCGCGAGTTGCCGCGTGTACGCACCGCCGTTCCTTGACACACTCCGCGTCTTCGCGACGCGTGCGCGAATCTCCCCTTTACTACGAAGGAGAACACTGGGCGTCGCTTTTCGCTACGTTCTTCCCATTGTGCGACGCTCAGAAAGTTTCCAGTGGGCGAGCGAGACATGCCGTCGCGGTATTGGACACGAGGATCGCTGATCGGTTCTTCATCGCCGGCAAGAAAAAAGCACACAGACGCGGCGCTGATTACAAACTGATTGCATTTACGCTCGCAATACTAGGGCAGCCACATGTAACACAGGGTACACTGCCATGACACACAAAAAAGTATTCTAGGTGTTTTTGGTAATGAACCCAAGTTCTTCGTCTTTGAGGCGAGCGAAAGACTGCTTGCGCAACTATCTTTTGAGCGTTGAATCTCAAAAGCTTCGATAATAAGTATGGCTGCTTTTGAGCGGACATCGTACTACACCACGTCTCCCAAGGTCATTCATCGCGTCTCAGTGACCTTGAGCCGCCGGAGCGCGAGCGTTGCAGGGCCCGTATTCTCAAAAGGCGACAATCGCAAAAGTATCGCCTTTGGTGCGCGCTGATTGGCTATTGAGCAAACCGGAAAAGTTAGGGCGCCATCTGGTAATTCCGCCGACGTCAATTTTGCGTCATGGTGCTCGACGGTGCTCTCGACGTATTTGCAATAAACGAAGGCACCGTTAACCGTCGGTTCGTGGTGAAGTCTAGCAATTCAGTGACGCAGGCGGTAGCTTCTAGTATTCAATCCTCGGTGGATATACGCAGCATTTTTTACGCTGAAGCTTTCATCGAGCATTACCATGGAGTGTTATCAGCACTCGTTCTTTGCCAGCGCGTCTTTTTTCGTGGTTTGAACGTCCCAGGAACATGAACCGTGCGTTGCTCGCGTGGCTTATCGCGAGCCGGCAACATGTTGAGATCTTGAGACGATGTCAACGATGTCGCTGCGGCGGCACGCTACAGCTGAACTCTCCGAGTACGCCGTGTTAAACTCTCAACGAAAATACGTTTCACGCAAAGTTGCATTCTTTAAATATTATACTGTGCATTAAATAATCGAACAAAAAAACGTTGAAAGCACTTTCAACACGTCTTATACTTCAAGTAGCCACAGCCAAGCCGGCCAAGCCTGGCCACTGCGTAGAAGCAGCAGCACACGCTCGAAAACGCCGCACTCGGGTTGTTCTGCTCTCGCACGGTGCGCTCACTCCTGTGTTGTGAGACATTCGAACTACCAGCGGCCAGTTGCAACAATGACGTCACAGGCAAGTGTTTTTTTTTACTTATTGAACGCATCGAATTCTACGTCACCAAACGCGATACTATCGCCTTTTGCGATCGTTTGAGAATACGGGCCCAGGCGTGACGTCACGCCTCGTGATCTGCCGCGGAGAGGCGTCGCAGCTGCGCTCGCTCGGAGCTGGCCGCCGCGGTACCACGTGACTAGGCGAAGGTTTAACGTCTGACGGCTGCTTTTGACGAGCGTTTCTTTTCTCACAGACTCCATCCGGGTAACTTGAGATCTGGAGACTTTTCGTCCGCTTGCTCCTCGAAAATCCCTCTACGTCTGGGTACTACCTAGGCAACTGTTTATCCCTAAGAGACCCAGCCACTCGGCTGCTTGTGATGGCGCGTGTTAAACTTGTCTACGAATACGAAGTTTGTGCGCGCGCGGATGGTGATCTGCGGCCGAGGTGTGTTTACTTTCCGTCCGTTCCAGTTTTTACACCCATCGAACGCTTCGAGATTGCCCCCTGCTTTAGTTAAAGGGCCTCGCAATTTCTGAAGATGTCGATCTTGTAGACGACGAACTTTTTGCATGTGGGTAGTCTCCCGAGTGACAATCCACGTATGCTGGCGAAGTGAGAGTCAAGTGCGCTCCGTGAGCGACACACTGGACGGTACTTCAGCAAACTGTAATCGTTACGTCTGGGCGTAACGCTAGACACCGCCTTTACATCGCGTTTGAGCCCTATGGGTATAAATTTATGAACAGCGATGGCCGCCTTCTTCAGCTTGAGTAAAAGACCCCAATCATGATCAAGAAATTCGATGTGGATCAGGCCCGATTGTGATCGAAAGGGGTGTGTGACACCGGTATTATGTTTTTCACCGCTTGTCTGAAAAGGCCTGAGTGAGGAAATCGTTGTCATATTCTCAAAACGCTGCCTAATGCATCCAGCAAAGCTGCTATTGCCGTGGCAGTGAAATCATGCCAGCTAGACATGTATTCAAATGTGCATGGTCATTCTTTTAGAACTGACCTGTTCATTGGGCTGTAGTTTTCCTGCAATTATTCGATTTTAATGCAGCTTACGGTCAAAGATTCAGGAAGGATAAAAATTGACTGGCTCGTCCCATTTTTTTATGCGCAATGCAAAAAAAAAAGTAAGAAATAAGGAAAAGTGCGGAAAAAACTCTGAATGTCATGCTGCATGCCACACACGACTCGTAAAGGTTTGTAAAAGTTATAAATCACTTGCCCTACCACAGGTGTTGAAATGACCACCTGCATGATCACACACTTTTTGATGCATTTATTAGCATGCACAAATTTTAATGGACAAGTGGCATCGGTATTGCAAATTATTTTGACACCATGCTGCTGTCACACATGCTCTAACTAGCACTTTTATATTTTTCATATTAGTGTAACGTAAAGTTGCCCATGCAGACTTGCAGGGAGTACTGAAAAACCCAAACGACATTACAGACAAGCACAAGCAAGGTTTGGGGCTTTGCGTAGGCAGAGTTGCTTTGGGGAACGCAACATATAAATCTGCAAGAATTGGGCACACACCCAACAGCCAGTATCAAGCATGCTCTTTACCTTTCCATTGAGTTCGTAAAAACTTGCTTCGCAATAGGTAAGCAGATATAAACACATCACAAAATGGAAGTAGAAGTTTTGTTTTATCTGTTACTGCAGGCCTTGAGCCCAGAACAGCAGGGCAAATGAACAGAAGTAGTTATATATGATACTTAAGTTCCTGTGTAGTAACGCCCTCATATTTCAAGTATCATGAATTGCCAACTCACCCAATCAGCCATCTGTTAGGTATATCTGGATGTGTGTGCATGTGTGTTGTGTGTGTGTAAATAAGTAATGAACATAGAAAAAAAATAGTTGGTTTAATAAACACATGAAGCACAAGGCTAACGAATACACAATAAGAATAAACAATGATCAATAAAAACATATCATTCACATGCACCAACATCATAAACAAATGTACGACATGGAATCATACAGGTATATTACAGTTCAAGATACATAGTTCTCATTCTCTTTGTGGACTGGTGGTAGTTCGTCCCAGTCACTTGATCGTTGAAAAAAAAAAAAGTGTTTAAATGTCTTAGTGATCTCATTCATCTGATAGCTACAGGGTATAGATATGTAAAATGCAGCGATCATAGGCTAGTGAGTGCAATCCTTGCCCCCAGTTTGAAGAACACACACAAAAAAATAACCCACTAATGCACAGGCCAACCCAGGTATAGCCAGGAAAAAAAACAGAATACTTTAGAATTCCCCTAGAAAACAAATACGACACCTTAGAACAAGAAGAAACAAAAGACATAGAGGAAACCACAACTAGACCAATTTCTGAATCTGTAGTCGAAGTTGGAGGTAAAGCATCAATGCAAGAAGCAACATCTCTTGAACCACAAAGACTGGATAAAGAAACAACAACAGATAAGTGGGTGGGCATAGATAAATAGAATTTGCTTAGCTATTAAAGCTATCAATAAATATAAGCCCAGTGACATATGGAATTATGATATCAAAGAGCAGTGAAAAAGGTGATGGCATCGAAACAGCTACCAGGTAACTCTATAGGAAAGACCGAAATGCATGCAGTGAAGATAAGCATGGCAATATTAATGGTAAACTGAATGAGTGCATCACTTGTTACACCACTAAAACAAGATAATTTATGAGCTCGTGGCAATTTCTATTCAGGCCACATGGTTTTGAGAACACTGAAGAACTTATAGTTTTGGTGCAAAGTTAAAAAAAGCAATTTGTACCATTCTTTTCCCTCTTAATAACATACTGCCATGAAACCAAGGCGAGTAAAAGTCCTTGATTACTTTATCAATAAAAACTGATTCAGTGTTTCAGATTAGCAAGCCTTTAATGTTGAAGTAAGGCCCGTATTCTGAAATGCTCCTTGCCTCAGCGAGGAGGCCATAACTGCTTCAGGACGCCTTGCCATGTATTCTATAACACTTCTTACCAAGGTTCCCTCACTGAGGCCTTCCTTGGTGCTCTCTTGAGTTAAGGTAGCACTAGAGCAACCTTCGTGCCTCCTTACCTCGCTCCTCGCACTAAAAGGGTGCTTCTCTGAAGTACTTTGTCAGTGACACTGTGTCCGATCTTCTTTTTTTTTTTTTCGATCGATTCCTTGTACTTCTGCACGAGCTCTGTAATTATATCCTTCCCATTGCCGATCAAAAATTGCTTGTCGGGAATGCTTACTGCCAACTCATGCTTTGCACTTCAAAGGGTTAAACATTCTTTAGCGAGACCCGTATTACACCTTTGAATGCGTACCACCCTGTGTTTGTGACATCATATACTACGTCCTACCTTCCCGTGCAGGCAGTCAAAAACAAATGGTGATCTCCTGCACACAAATCGTTATTGCAGTCACCGCTGTCGGGTTCCCAAAAGCTGTCGAAGCTCACTGCAGTGTCCAATGAAAAAGAACCACATGTCCTGCATGGTTTCCTACTTCTCATTCGGGCTGGCTATCACAGGAAAATATTAGCAACTGTCTTAAAACGGGTGAAATTCAGTGAAAACAGCTCTCAATGGCACAAAATAAACTTCATACCAGTAAGCACACATAAAGTGAGAACAGCTAAGATGCAAGCATTTATGACGAGAAATCAACAAGAAAGGAGACATGGTGAGAAAAAAATTTCCACACTCCATTAAAATTGGTCCTTGCCTTATTAACTGAAACGTCACGCTTCCTTGTTTAGAGGGTACAGGTATATGTGGCTTTGTTGGTAGGTGGGCAGCTGAAATTTGAAAACAGCTACATTTTTCCACTTGTGTGGATGTAAAAAAATGCTGAAAGTACACGGTAAACCATTCATCTGTGTCACTTTGTGAACCATTAAAGCAGCATATGCGGAATCGGCAACAGACAGGCAGGTACACTCTTGCGACAGAGCATCGCAAAAGCAAAGGTCAAGGATGAAGCAACACAATAGACAAAGGTCACAGGTTCTCAGTCAGGAAACAAACCAAACAACACAAGTGACATTCCCATTTCTGTTGTTTTGATGTCAAGTACAAGAGCACAACACATGAAAAAAAAACTAATTTCAGTATAACAAAGGAGCAATCATTTGCAGCTACAAATGTTGGTTGTGTGCATCTGCTCTAGTCTGCAAATGGCAGTTGAGGTAGAAGAAACTGCAGTAGCAATTGAAGGGGTGCATTCGTGGAATGGTGAAAGTTACAGTGCTGGGCTGAACTGAACCAAATGAAGTATCCCATGCCTATAGAAGTGTGTCACCCATCTAGAAGTTAAATGTACCATCTAATCTAATAATGGTGCATTAACTTCATATTTTGCATTAAGCCAGTTATAAAGTCTCATGACCAAAGGAAAACTTGTCCTAAAAGGTGCACCCTTTACCAACCACCAACTGTAGAAACAAAGTTGCAGGTGCATTCACACCACTGATACACCCGTGCGACAACATGAATGAAAGCAGTCATGCTGCTTCTCAAAACATTTCGCTTCTCTTTATTTACTCGCCATGTAGACGTATCCTTGTCATTGTATGTCCAAATATTGAACACTAGCAATGTGATGTAACCAGCTGTTGCAATTATTTCTTATTACCACCTGACGTCTAAGGATCCTGCTCGGCTCTTTTTTTATAGAAGCATGGACACTTTCATTACTTTGAGTGCACGTGCCCTAGATTTTTAGCATCAACTATATTAAAACTCAATCACATGCGCGGGAAGAATAGCTATTGCGGTGACACGCAGGCACTTTTGATCGCAGTCAAGGTTGACCCGGACCGGATTTCTTGATCGCGATCATCAATCATTTCTGCTGCTCGGTCCAGACTAATCCGGATCGAGTTTGGCGCAGACATCAGTCAAATCGCGATCTAGGAGCTAGATATCGATGCGCAGATCGCAATTAAACAATTAAAAATGACCGTGTAGGTACACCTGATCCGGATCGAGCCCAATCCCGATCGGTCGTGATCGCGATCAATTGCCCCTGTGACACCGGTATAACGATTAGCGAAGTGCTTTCGTTCATGCCAACTTCCAAAACGCACAATATTCTCAGCTACACTGATAATGGCAAAGAAAACGCATCTCGAGGCGTTCGACGGGATTAAAGACAAGGGCGGACGGTAAGTGACAGCGCGACTATGGTGGCTACCATAGCGCGGCAGGGCCACAGAACACTTATGGCAGGGCTACATGGGATCATACACACCCGGCGAGCACGGACGCGCCGTCCGCCACCAACGTCAGCAACAAAAACCTCGCGCGCCAACCCGCAAAGCTCTCCTAGGGATAAAAAGAGCATTGCACGTGTTCCTAGGTAGTACCCAGACTAGGGAGATCTTCAAGAAGCAAACGGGGAAAATATCCCCCGATCCAAGTTACCCGGATGGAGTCTGTGAGAAAAGAAACGCTCGTCTGCTTTTGCCGGCGCTTGATCGCTCAGCAGCGTTGCCAGATGGTGAAATTCGGCATCAGATTGGGAAAATCTGGTGAAAATTGGGGGCTGCTGGTGTTGAGGTGCCAGAACGGCTACACCAGACAAAATCTGGTGAAAAGTGGTGAAAAATGTTGGGGAATGGCTTGTCACTACAATTATTTTTTATTTACGCCGCGTTGTTGCCGACAACTTATTGCTTCATCCACATCCCACGAGTAGCGCCAGTTTCTTGCTGAAATCAAATCTACAAACCTTCAAACCAAAACCGGCCGAGCAGGCCGATTGTGTGGCGAAGGTCGCGGGACAGTTCGCGGGCCTGCTGGACGCCACTTCGCTCGTTCGTCTCGTCTTCAATAAAGTTTATTTTCTCCTTCTCCTTGTTTATGCATATCCACCTTTATGGCTCTAGAAGGCGACGGGCTCTAAGGAGGTTAAAAAAATTCTAGAGTGGAAGCAATCGAAACTTCGCAGAACCGAATGTGAAGCCAGCGTTTGGACATACCTTATCTGAAAAACATAGCCTTCTCATCTGATGTCCGATTAGAAAATGACCTTGTTCTGGTGACGTAAATGCTAGGTTAGTCATTGGTCGGTTACGAGGAAATTAATATATCCGAATGAGTATGTAAAGCTCGCCAAGGCTTTGATAAGGAAGCCAGTAACACAGAGGCACGTTGGGAAGTATCTGTTCGGAACAATTAGCCATCGAAGGTTCGTGTTCAAAACCAACCTTGTCTTTACCTCTTGTTTTCTTTATAGGTTCTGGGCCCTTAACACGCGCTATGTGGATAAAAACAGTAAACAGGGCTAAATAACTGAAGTCGGTTTGTGGACACATGGCTTCATCATACGAAGAGAAAACGAGATGTAAGGGCATGGTGTAAGATATATGCAGATCGAGTACATATCTTACACCGTGGATAAGGGTAAGCTAATTGGTTATAAACTAAGAGCACATGTGACAGCTGACTTGCTACTTCTTTTTGCTGACGTCTTATCGTTCGGCTTTTCCACTCCAGCATCTTTTTAACATCCTTGAGTGGGCCACCCAGAAACCTCCTTGCCTGTTTCTAGGAGTGTGCGAACAATATTAGAAAATTTAGAAAATTAATCGAATAGTGTTCTATTCGATTTGGCATTCGAATCAAATAGTGTATATTCGAAATACCAAATATTTTTCCAATATACACTCTTCAGCATGGACGGAAAACCCCGAAGTAACGATATGCTGGAGCATTGAGGGGTCATTTTTGTACAAGCTTACATGCATGAATAACAACAGATGCAACTGTTAAGGGTTGCACGGCGGGCTCGCTTTCAATTTATAGCTTCCAAAGGCATAGCACATCGAAGACGGGACGGCGAATGACAAGTAGACAGGCATAGACATCAGGGGGTAGCCAGGGGGAGGGGGGGTTGGGGAATTCAACCCCCCCCTGAAATTTTCACTTTTGCTTGCGTATATATACGCACACATACAAACGCACGCACAAACATACATAAAGTATGGTTTAACCCCCCCGAAAAAAAATTTCTGGCTTCGCCCCCAGCAGATAAACATCGCTATACATATACAATGCTGTGTATGTGTGTTTATGCGTCATTCGCCTTGTCCCCTCTTGGATGCACTACCTTTGGACGCAAATGTTATCGCGTGATGTAAATTTCTTGCAGATGCAGTTTTCAAGAATGATATTTATCTGTCTGTGGCGCTAAAGCCCATTACGTGATAACTGGTTGGTTTATCTGTTTCGCGAAATAAGCATCAGAAAATGCATAGCGAAGCGGCAGTTTCGGAACTAACAAGGGTACTTGAAACGAATACATATCCAGTGAAGAATGCACCGAACGTTGCCGAGTCGGCTGGTGCAGGAGCCGATCCCACTTCCTGCACCGCGCGGCGCACGAGACGCTGCCATGTGTATATGGTAGGTAGCGACGCACGACAAGTAAAAAGTTCAGAAATAATCAAATCACTCTCCTTTGTAATAATATCGTTATAAACAACAGAAATATTTTCTATGGGGCAGGGCTTTTGCAAAGTAAAACGCTAAAAAAATGACGTCATAGTCGCGATTTTGTAGTGTTGGTGAAATCTGGTGAAATTTTGTTCTGGGGTTGGTGTCGAAGCCCCTTTCCAATCTGGCAACGCTGTCGCTCAGTTTCGCCATAGATGGCGTTTCGGCTGGGTCGTCTATGCGTGCGCTTCAACGCAAGCGACAGGCTGAATCCAATCATCTAGTAGATACAGCTAGACGGCAGGCTGCGAAATCTCAAGCAAAGGCAACCAAACATTTATGTTGGCCAGATAAACACGTTATAGAGCTTACCAAGCGAGGAAGCGTGCCAAGACTATGCGGCACACCGCTGCCGCCGCCTGTGTGCATAGTCTTTGCAAGACCAAGCCAAACGTACATTTCGCTCGTGATAACGAGCTTTGCAAGAGTCAAACTTCATCCATATGTTTTTAATGCGAAGCATTTCTTGGCGAACGTCAGGCGCTTTGGCCGTTTCTGTCTACGTATCTATCTATCTAGCCGCCTACGTCTGCCCGCTCTCCTGGTCGTCTGCATTACTTGTAGTACACCAAAATTGGCATAGCAGGGGATCAGTGTATGACGAACACGATTCACTGGTCATGACATCAATAACGCAAAACGCCTGTCGCCTACGTCATGAAACCCTTTCCATCAGTCACGTGTGGCAGATACCCGCATACCACAGTTCATTTTATGCGGGTATGTGCCGCAGGTGATTCACAGTCTCAGTCAACACAGTAACCGCGAAGATACACATCGAAACGCAAGGCAACTGAGGGTGTGACGTTCCCGAAAACGCGGACAGGACTCTAGGCCTCTCAAGATGTTTACGTCCATTTCTTCAACCCAAGCCTCGGCACTAAGAAGACCCCGTGGTAACGAATGTGCATTTCGGAGCGGAGTTCCTGGAAGAATTCGGTCGACTGTCCTCGCGGGCCCAACGCGCAAACATCGATATCGGGTGACACCTTCTGTTGTGTACGGCCACTGCGGCGGCGAGGCGTCGTGCGCCCCCTTCAGTTTTATGGCATGGGGGGTGCAGCGGAGCGCCTTGGTCGTTTCCATTCATGCGACTCTGCTGTACTCCCGGAGCCGGGCCGGGCGCGACATTCCGTCACCATCCGCGGCTCCCGGGCTCATTATCGCGTTCCCCGCGGACGACCGCCTGCGGCGTTCAAGGAAGAACAAGCGGCGACTGCGGAAAATTGTGCGGGAGCCGCCGGGTTGGAGACGTCGAAACCCGACCTGGACATCGGGTCGTCAGGCACCGGAAACTGGGGCGATATGGGGCCGGCCAGAGGCTTTTCAGCGCAGCGCTCGAAACACTGCGCGTCGGCCATTAGAGACGGCGCGCTTTGTGTGAGCGTTGGAATTCCTGGTCGCCCATAATTCACGCGTTAATGGAAACATGGGCCTCGTTAATGGAAACATGGGCACCTTGTGGTACATCGAGCGTGACGAACACGGCAACCTCGGCAACATCGTGCTCTCGAGCTTCGCAAGCAACCGTCGGAAGGCGCCGCGATGCCACGGACTCCCGTCGTCTCCAAAATGTTGCCCGCCACTGTGCGCGCACACATACAAACGCACGCACGAACATAAGCAAAGGGTAGTTGACCTAGAAAAAAAGTTTCTGGCTACGTCCGCACTCTCTAGACGCAACAGTAAAATTAATAGTTAACGACGCATTAGACAGTACGGAGGCTGGGAAAACACCAGCTTGCACGGGAACTATATAGGCCTTTCTGGCCAGGGCTTTGCAGCCTGTCGCTGAAATGTCCTCGGCTCCTCGTTTTGCAACGTGATGAAAACGCATTTCTTGCGGGTTGTTACGCAACCCTTCGCAATGCCTCGAGACGCTCGTCCTGCGTCCTTTTAACTGTCGGCGAGAGCTGACAGGCAGCGCGGCACGTGTGGCGAAAGCGGCAGTGGAACGACGTTTGCCGACACGACGTCGAACCGAGCTGGTCCGAAGTCTTCAGCGGCGCATGACCGGCGACAGTTTCTTTGTCTTTTTGTCTTTGTCCACGCTTTCCCGCCTTTTTGATTTGTGTCCGCCGTGGACCACCGAGAACAATAGGACGACAGTTGCCGTCCTTCACTCTCGCTCGAAGGTCGCATGGCGCCCGTCTTCTTGCGGCCAGAACGTCGCCTTATTTTCCGTTTTATTTATTTTTTTTTTGCTTTATTTTGACAACGTTATCGCGATACTCGGCAGAAGGAATCGAGGTTGCGTGCTAGTGGCGACGAGATACAGTCGCGTAGTGGCGCCATTGTCTCTGCGCCGCGTCCACAGATTTTTCGTCGTCTCTGACTTCCCGTACTTCGAAGCGGCGCTGGCATTTTCTTGTTCCTTTTTTGTTTTTTCGCGGTCACTTGCTTTCCCCGTAAATCGCTGGGATGACGGGCATGTTGGGCGTCGCCGCCGACTGGAAACAATGGGTGGGTGGAAAATGATAGCAACAACTGAAAGAAAGCACGGATCGGCTGCGCATCAGGTGGCGCGATGGAAAGTGGCGCAGGAGGACCACTGCGCATGCGCGCCAGCGCCTCCACGCTGCTCTCCGTGCATTAAGAAGCGTTTACTGGCTTGCCGTACAACAGAAATAATCGTGCTGTGGTTGTCAGCGCCAAAACACAGTAGTCCGCACCTCGGGAAAGGAAGGCAATGAAGAATATTTGAATGCTTGAACGCAGGCAAGGAATGAAACTGGGGTTAAAAGTATAAGTGATTAACGCGAAAGTTTGAGCGAGTGCGTACTTTAGCGCAACAGAATTTTACGGCGTGGTAAATATAGGAATGAATGGACAAGCGATGACCGCGTCGCCTCTCTTCGTCCGTTGATTCCTACTTTTTCCACGCTGTGAAATTCTCTAGCGTTAGAAATGCCACGCGCTTCTCAGATCACAGCTGCAAAGTACGGTTCATCCATTGAAGTAGGTGCAGTGTGATCCTGACGGCCTGGTTTTAGCGCCATAAATAAGAAAGAAAGACAAGCGGCCTTCGAGTTCCTTGTCAGGTCGTCATAGTTGGTGACGTTCGTCGGAAGGCTGTCGATGCCATCCACGCTCAAAGAACTGCGACACTAAGCGAAAAAGCATCATCGCGGTCTGTAGATTATTTAGCCTTTTAACTGATTTACTGTGACGTCACCGGGCTAAGTGACATCGCTTCCTTCTAAAGCAAATTTCACTCCAAACCGTGTTGATCATTGAGTGTGGGGAATATGTCTGGCAGGTGTACACTCGTCGGCTCTCCAATCCGATAGCTTTCTCAAATTGCCTGCCTCGAATCACGAAAACACACATCTGGTACGCATGTGTGAGGATAGCATTCCTGTATAGGTCACCATCAAGCAGTTCTTTTTTTTTTTTTCTGCCCACAGCGATCGAGCTAGTTCTCGCCAAATATAAGGCAGAAAGAATTATATTCATTCGTGAAGCTTCCTGAACATCTACCGAATCTGATAGATGTGTAAGTACTGCTTCGATCATTTGGGGCAGAAAAAGAAAGATAATTTCTTGACAGATGACTGCGTACCATAGGCGTATCTAATAATTTGTTAAAGAACTCTTGTCAAAGTTCTGTACGCCAGCGTGTTCAACGTCTTCCCTCGTACTTTTCCAAGTGTTCATTCAGTTGAGACTGTCCTGCCTTTTCTTATTCTCCGCGCCACGCTGGAAAATGTCTTATTCTCGCGGAAGAGGCCTCCTCGGTCACGTCTGCATTCAACTTTACTATCTTTGCGTATCGTGCAATGCATAATTTACCAACGTGTACCCCAACTTGTCTTTCTTTTTTTCTCTTTTTTTTTAACGTCTTGATATAGCAAATGTGTATTCTGGCGTGACCGCGTTATCACGCATAGTTCCCGCGTCCTCTTTCTTTTGGGCCACTTTGATGCCGCGATAAAGTAGGCCTGACCGGTTGGCTGCGATCAGCTGGTCAGTGAAGTGGCGTCCGTGGCCGACGGTCCGCGACAGTGTCGCATCGCGCCTGCCGCCGCCGAGTCGAGACGATCTGGAGCGCGACACCGAAGGCGTCCAGTCTTCTTCGAGCGTAACGTGGCAGCGTGATTCCTCGGAGCTCAGCTGTCGTGGCTCGAACATTCGTCGTATCCGCAGCGCTATAACTCCAGTGTGGCGCTGCAAGATGGCACGTCGAGTGCGCACTGCCATGCCCTTTGTGATACTGAACATTGCCTACCATAGTTCGTTACAACTTGAGAAAAAAATGTAAGCCCCGCCCACAGCCGTCGCTGTCCCGCCCAGAGAGAATGCGCATAGATTCCCCCGTCCTATTGCGTTTGCCGGTTTGTGTGACGTCAAGCCACCACTCGCGTATTTCAGGTGCGTGATATTCCCATACATACACGTGTTCGTGTTGCTGCAGTTTTCGGACGAAAACTTGCACTTCTTGACAAATTTCAGCAAAGATTCTGACATCACTGCTGAGCCAAACGTAATGTTCTAAGACGAGCAACTTTCAATTTTCGGTGTGCGTAGCGTTAGCGGCGAAGTCATGGCTAGAACGGAAAGCACCTACTGTCTTGCACATATGAATGGCAGGCGCGCCGCAGTACTGTGGGCGGAGGTTACATTTTCGCTTAGGTTGTAGCCGACTATAGAGTGTTCTGATACAGAAGATACTGATAGGTGGAGTAAAACGCAAAATGACTCCGCGCTCAAGTGAAACTTTATTCCCGCGAGTTCGTTGGATGTTTGGGCTCCTGCGTAAAACCGGGTTGCAGTCTCAATGGGTCGACGTAATTTGGATAATGTACTACAACGTGTGGCTTCTATGTCTTATGAACTGCACCGCGTTTGATGGGCAATAGAATGGTGGTTACTTAAACACACCCACATTTATTTCACATGCACATTGTTTGGATAAGTCACTTTATTAGATGCGAAGTATCTTAAGGCGGAGCTCAATCCGGTGGTGGTGGTGTGCGGCGTGACCGCCCTTACTGCGCATGCGCATACCCTCTCCACACACCTCCTCTCCACTCCCCCTCTCCACATACCCTCTCCCCTTCCACTCTCCCATACCCCTCTCCCCTCCCCCTTTCCACTCTTCCTCTGAAACGCGGGCTAGACATGCCGAAATTCTCTCCTGCGCAACTCCGCGATGAGCTCGAGCGCATGCGCGTCCCCTCCCCTTCTCTCTCCTCTCCTACGCTGCCCCCCTCACGCCCGCTTGTCGACCGCGTTCCCCGCTCGCCCTGTGAGAATTAACGGCCAGGCTAGATGGAAGATACGACGCGCGTGGCGTCCCTCTTCGCGTTCCACGACGCGAGGTCGGTAGCATGCCCAATGAACGCCAACGGAACGCGATCGTGCAAGTGCTCCGGCTTCGCATCGCCTCATGGTCCCCTTTAGCGGGAGATGGTGTAATTTTATTGCTTGCTTTTCTTTTAACTTTATGTATAACTTTTTGTAAGTGCATCGAAATTCTCACGGATGTATCGCATATGTACTTTTCTCCGACGCCGGCCAGTGGCTTTCAACCTGTGCTTTTATCGCTTCTTGTTTTCAGTTATATAGCCGTGGCAGTGACGTAGGTACGCTTGACTGTGACGCGAGATACATTTCGTGATAGAGAAAGAGAAGCGCCAACTGAAGTGACGCACTGACGTGCTTCAGAGTGCTGGGTGTGATTTCGACGAGGGTGAAATGGTGAAATGCACTCGTGTGCTGTCAGCATTGACCCTTCTGTCTTCCACCGCGTTTGTGTTGCGTTGGGACTTCAAATCGATCAGTCACTTTTGCATTTCTACCTCCCGGTTGATTACATGCCATGAGTCACCCATGGAGGGGCGTAGAAGGAAACTTTTTCTGGAATGGGCAGGGCGGTTCTACTATTGGCCTCGAGGCCCACCACTGGAAACGCCGGCGCCACCGTCGGCGTGACGTGCTTGGCAGGATCACGTGGTCTCAGCGGCCGCGTCGGCTGCTTGTGGCGCACTGCCGCGCGCTTTGAAAACGAGTTTCAAGTCCCACATGCGCTGCGGTCTGTTCAAATTCGGAAGTTTTCTGTCCTTTTCTACTCAATTGAAACCATTGTAATGAAGTGGCTGCCTCCGAAGGCGACGAACATGGGGCTCTACCGCTCGGTGCCGCACTGCCGCGCTTACGCAAAGGAGCCCAGTGGCAGCCTGCACTGGTAATCGCGGGACAAGAAACAGCGTGAAGCATGGGTTGTAAAGCTAAGAACCTGCAAGTAGCCATCCGCTACTAGTCTTGTGTGCAACAAGCACTTCCGCGACGAAGACTTTTGTTACTGCGTCGGGCCTGCGATGTTCGGTGAGTAGCAGACAGCACGCACTGAGACGATGGCTCGCGCGCGCTTCCCGCCCGCAAATGATGCTCATCTGCCACATAAAGGACTTTAGCCACAGGATGGTAAAAGCGCTACCTTTTACCACGTGCGATGCCATCTCAGAACACTCCAATGCGACCTCTTGATCGTCAGCCCGTGCTCAGCGTCCACAAAATCGGCTGCAGATGCGCAAGTCATTGTTTAGATACGTTGAATTAAAAAACGCACAGGGTCCCTTATGCATTCGTTAAAGATGACTAGAAGGCGAAAGCCATCTTCTTGTCAGTCGATGTACTGATTCTCCCGCGCACCCCTCCGAAAGCGTTCTGCACCTAACGCGGTTTTGCACGGCCTCCGTGACCGATCACGGAGGCAATGCAAAGCGACCATGACGTGTGAATACGTCATCATGTGACGCCACTTTATGGGACGTCATAATGACGCTACATATTTTGGCGATCTGTGACGCCATGATGACGTCATATGGTGACACCATCACGTGACGATTATTTTTTGCATCACTCGTGCTGACGCCGCCGACGGGCAATCTTCCCATTTGATGAGGCATGCATTGCTTCATAGGCTACATAAATTTTGCATTGCTTCCGTGATCGGCCCACCGATTATCGGTCCACCGGCCAAACCCATGTATTTTCTTGGAGCCTCATTTTTTTACGTGGGAAAGATGCCACCCTGTTGGCGTTAGACACGACACTGCTGGCAAAATTGCTGGGGTACTCGCTAAATATTTACTATCCTGTTTTGCGGCTGCTGGTTGCTGCAATACCTTCTATTTTATTCACCGCCATTTCAAGTTCATGTGGGTCCTAGTTCACAGCCGACGTTTGCAGAACAAGTCCGGCAAACGTTACTGTATTTTCTTTCTTTTCCTGGGCGTTGCATGCTACTACATGCTCGGTCTCGTAGACTGGTTCTCCTTCCACCAGCAATCTCGAAGTGGTGAAGCTTTGGTCTATGAATTTGTTGCTGACAGAGAGCGGCAAGTTCACTGGAATGCAAACGGAAAGATAATTAAGGAGCATTAAAAAAAAGGCGTCGCATTTGCTCACGTTTTGTGTGAGCACCAAACGAAACGAATGCGCTGAATAAAGAAACAGAAGCAGTGGCATTTGCCCGCTGAGAAGACCGATCAATACGCAGTGCGAGACAACTTGTCAAATGACATTGAAACGCACCCGAATTTAGACCGAAAAATAAAAAAAAAACACTGAATCGTCGGGACGGCAGATCACAAAGTTGCCATTCGCACCGAAGCCGCAGTTGTAAGGAAATTGTTATTGAACTGCTCTGATAGCGTCCGCGCAACAGTAGTTGTTTGTTTACTCACAAATTCTCATATTTTGCGGCCTAAAGTTCACATCGCGGTGCCAAAACGCGCTCGTAGCAAAAGCGAAACCATCAGTACGAACATACATGCAGACGCTCATACATGCAGAGGCACCGTCAGTCGTCGCGAACCCGTGCGATCGCTGGCTTGAGGCTTCTTTCTGTTATGCTCCGTTTGGTTTACAGGCAGTCTACTCTAACGAGATATTTCACATAGTTTGCACTGAGCGAGTGACTATTTTTCACGCAAGAAGCCGGTTCAGGGGTCTCCAACGCGGTGACAGCGTGAAGCGGGTGCTCGGTTTTCTGCAGAGAGACAGCGACTGTAGACTATCTTGTGCTTTCAGTTCGTCGAAAATGATTATTTTGACAGTAAAGAACACAGTTCCTTTCGAAAGTACTTACAAAAATGCCCTGGAGGGCTTCCGCGAGGTGTTTTTGTGGAGCGCCGACAGCAAAACCTATGGGGAGCGCGCCGGCGGTATCCTGCCTAGCACGCAATCGAGGCGCGTCCGATAGAGGGCGACTCCGTAACTCCTCGAGGCCAATACTTTACGCGCTTGTATATATATATATATATATATATATATATATAATATATATATATATATATATATATATATATATATATATATATATATATATATATATATATATATATATTATAACGAACACGTATGAGTCAGTGAGCGTGGCGCGCGCGCTTTCTTTGTGCAGCTTTTTAAGTGGTGCAGCACGTAGCGAGCTTTCAGTGGTAGCCGCCGTTTGATGCACGCAGGCGCTCGAGATTTTCAATGCTGAGGACTCTATCCTGCAGCCCTTTGGTCGCCTCGAACTTGTGCGGGCTTCCACAGTGAGAGCGTGGCAAAATATAGAACGTGCGATTCGCTCGTCTCGACAGCAACGATCCTAATATCACTGCAGTTGCTTTCCCACGCGTTCATGAGGATGCGCACGCACCAAAATGGGCGCGCGACCGAACAAAATTGTCGCATATATTTAGATGTGCGCTGGTTTCACGGGCAGCGTCCTCTCCGCGGAGATCCGAGGAAGCACCCCGCGCCGGAGGCATTGTTCTCGGCCGAGGTGCGACGAGCACTCGAACAAGAGCCCCGTCGGCGGCCGCCTTAATTCAGCCTCCCGCAATCTCGTCAAATCTCGCGCCCGGTCCCCCGAGCATCTCGCACTGCTGTGTGTGCACTTATGGCGTTTAATTTCCATCGCGTTCTCGCCGTAGCTCTATTTTTAAGGCCATAACGGGCCGAAAGCCGAGATGCCGGATCTGTGCGTGCTCCTCGGTCTGCGGGCGGGCAGGCACCGTCAGTTCAGTCGTGTGTTTATATGTCTGAGTAGATCCCTCCTTTTTCGGGATATTCGACGTTCACTTGCAGCCTCATGTATATACAGCTTGTCGCAAGCCCGACCGAGGATTTTATTAAAACTACCACACCCGCTCATTGCGCGCAGCTGTTTTTTATAAGGTGCATGAAATTTGGTGTACAGCGTCGACCACATCTGAGGTAAACACCTCATTGGTATGCGAGCTGCTAAAACTAGAACATTCACTGTACTTCACGAGCAAAATGTCCGTTATATGTCGTCTAATCGCGGTGTCGATTAGCGCAGTAATAATTTTACGAGTAACGTGCTAGACATCAGGTGTACACCTTACATTTGGTCGACCCTGTACATACACATTCTCTCCTTGTGATCACTGCAGTTATGCTCAAATGAATTCGATGAAGTCGGGTCGACTCAATTCTGCTCGCGCGAGCGTCGAGACGACTAGGTGGACCCGCTTTTACCGATCTGGTAAGCTCGCCCAACCCGCTTGACAATTGTGTACGTACACGCATCTAAACGTAGCCTTGTCGATCTCAGCTCGACTTCTGCATCGACCCGCTCGTGTTCAGATGGCGTAAAACGAGCATGTCAATGCCATAACACGAGCACGCAACTTGTGACGCGAGGGTCTCACTGCTGCTTGCTGTCTTTCCAACATCCTTGCAGCATTCAGTGTCAGATGCGGACTGGCGACAACTTGAGCGCCGCAGCTCATATCGTAAAGGGTCGCACATTTATTACGCCGTGTCCTCTCGATTTTTGGTAATTTGGCAGAAGGAGCAAGACGTGTTACTGTCGGGAAAACGCGGGACCATAGCGCTTTGGCGCACATCGGCGCAGCGTACAAGATTAGACGATGGTGTCATGGCTACATATTAGATAATGAAGGAACGCGATGGCTGTGCTAACGTTTCATTGCTTCTCTAATCTACAGTGAGGTACAATCACATGTTCTTGGGGCGAATTGATGCGATACCATATTTTGGTGGCGTTTCTTGTTGTTCCTTTTTGTTACAAGTATAGGTTTAGCGTATACTTTCGCCTGCTTTGGTTTGCGGTTTGTGAGTGCGGTTTCGGGTAGCCCGTTACTCGAGGCGGTTTGCTGAATGGGTTGCGGTAAGAGGGGTCCTGACTCTAGATGAAATCGGCTTGTGAATTTAAATTACGGCGAGGTAGCCGAAAATCCGACGGATCACCTTCCGCTCAGTTAAGATGATCGTTAGAAAAGATATAGGACACCGGAAGGACCATATATAGTCAAAACAAAATGACGTTTCCAGTTCAATATAGGGATCGCCTGTTATTTTGCTTTGACTTTTCTGTATCTTACCTGACAAATTATGTTGTATGTATTCATATATTTCATGCGTAGTCGGTCATTTCGAAGTGACGGAACGCTTTGTATAGCGCAAGAAACAAAAGCAGGTTATGCTAAACTCTTTCATCCCCGATGCCTTTTGTGGTTGGTGCCACTTGTGTAAAAGAAAGACAGCAAGCTGGTGTAGAAGTGTGTTTTATTCGTGTAGTACCGAACGATGGAGTTAGAAAAAAAGGTTCAATGTGTTAAAACGCGCAAAGTAAAGTAACAGTTCTCCTGCCTCTTCTTCCACATATCGGCTCTTTTTTGTATATAATTGTTTAATTTAGCAACTTCGGAATAGTGTTCTTGGCCGTTTGTTCTCCATAAGCAATCTTTGCAGCTGTACGGTTCCCATGCTATAAATGCCGTGTTTCGTTGGTTTCGCTGTTTCGTCTTATTTTTTTCTCCGTTTTAAGCAGGCCTCGCGCTTATTCTCGCGGCCTAAGTCGAAGAAAGGCGGCACTCGTAAAAAACAAAAATCTTTTTATACTCAGTAGGAGGAGAAAAAGGAACCCCGGGCCACGGCCGCAAAGACGAAAGCCGCCGCCTCCTTGAGAGCGACCATGCCCGTTTTCGTGTGGCCGTTTATTTATTTATATTTATTTATTTTTTCCTCTGAGCTTCTCAACCCGAGCCTGTTCGTTATCGCTTCCGCGTCCTCTCCACGACGCTGCTCCCTTCCCTGCCTAGAAAGAAAAAGGAAATCTGGGTCGTCGCTTCTAAATGTGGTGCCTTTTCGGCTCCGGCGGGTGTATTTACATGGCGCGATTCGTCCGACTCTCGAGGAGACCGCGCAGAGGAGCTCTCCGCGTGCAGAGGGAGAGAGGGGCACTGCGGGGGACTCGCTGCGGCTGTGTTTACTGCAGCACGCCGGGGAGTACGCCGAAGCCAGCTCTATATATCCGCGACAAAACGGACATTTTACGAGAAGTAAACCGTACGCTACTACAACGTGGCCTTACGAGATGTAGTAGAGTTTTTCGCAGTATTCACAAGAGCAGGGGTACTCGCATTATTTACTCCTTTATTGCGATTAATAACGCTTTGCTCGGGTAAGCTACAGAGACGGGACTGGTCTCAACCATTTTGTGTGTGTGGAACAAAAACTGTATAATTCAGTATTGACGTCCACATTACTATCGACATGTTTCTCGAATCCTGACGCCAAATCCCCTTCAGAAATTATCTTATATGAGATATGGGAAATGCGTTCTTTCAAATGGAAGCGTTAGGAGCCATTTTTTTTTCAACCATGCCCCCACCTCCTTTGACCTTCTTCACTGTCCCGGCCCTTGCGGGACTAAATTTCGTGACTGCGGCCCGCTAGCTGAGTTGAGCTTCAGACCCCTGCACTAGAGGGAACAGTGGCGCTGCGATCGATCGTATAAAAGTGTGCTCGCTAAAATTTTATTGCGTGATGCAGTCGATCACCCCACAAACGCTAGTCGTACCGAAAGCTACTAACGATGGGCTATTTTCTTTTTCGCGTGATGCATCACAGCTTTGGAAAAAAATTACAGGCAGATCTCAGAACACTACAGTCACTTGCCAGTCATAAAACTAACCTTTACTCGTTAATCACTCATTAGTTAAGCATGAATTATAAAATCACACCATCTCCCGCTAAAGGGGACCATGAGGCGATGCGAAGCAGTGTTTCGGCATGTAGAGCCCGCGTTTCAGAGGTGGAGTGGTGAGGGGGAAAGTGGAGAGGGGGTAAGTATAGGGGGAGGGGAGAGGGAAAGGGAAGGGGAGAGGTGATGTGGAGAGGGGAGAGGGAAAGGAAGAGGGGAGTTGAGAGGAGATGTGGAGAGGGGGAGTGGATAGGGTAAGTGGAGAGGGTTTGCGCATGCGCAGTAAGGGTGGTCACGCCGCACACCACCACCACCGGATTGAACTCCGCTATAAGATGCTTGACATCTAATAGCCGCCTACGAAGGATATAGGTATAATGCTCAAAATGTGGCAAAAGCATAGCCTGCAAGATTCCAGCCTCTGACTTCGAGAAAGTCGTTTTTTAGAGTGCAATTTGGAGATTTGCCGTGAGCATTTGTGCACATGCGTAATCACTACGAGTGGTTGCTCTTGTAACGCAAAATATTTTGCTGAAAGTGGTCACTTTACGAAGTCGCGGAGATGTTTCACTCTCTGCTCGTACATGGCGGTCGCAACCAATTGGGTGACCAGGGATTCGGGAAGTTCTCTCGCTCGGTGATTCGATTTCGGCGACGCTTATCGCGGACAGACCTGTACGTGATTGTACGTCTACGTCACGAGTCGCGCCAGAATAATACTTGCGCTTATTGCGTCGAATCCTGCGTTGTTAACCATCGATGGCATTTTTGGCTCGCTCACGCTCTGCAAACGAGGTGGGTTACGTTTTCCGTTCGTTAAAATAACTTCCGAGATGACGATCAGTGAAATACTCGTATGGCTCGTGAAGCATGCTTTTTTTCCCTCGAATCCTTCCCGAATGTTGTCTCATCGCCGGTCTTTCCCGATGACATCACGCGCGTCGGCAGTGCAGACAACGTTGCAAGGAAGAGAGCTGAAAGCGCACGGGAAGCGTGGACGAAAAAAAGGAAGAAATGACACACACAAGCGCTTTGGGGAACCCTGGAAGAAACAACGGTTGCCCACGATGTTTCGGCGAACAAACACGCGAGGAAAACCCTATGAAAACATCACTGTCATTTGGCACCGCCAAAAAATTTAAAAAAAGACAAAAGCTGAATTTATTCGCAGTGCTGGGCACTGCGACTGCGCACCGATTGAAATTGGCAAGTGCACGGGAAATCTGCTGGCTTGTAACACGAAGCTTCAAAGGGAATCCGTAAGGATTTGCTGAGAAATGACGCTTAGCGGCAGATCCGTCGTCGTCCGGAATTCGAACGCTGGGCCTTTCCGGTGTGTGTTCGGCGAAACACGTTCCTTTTTGTGGCTAACCGTGATTCGACGCAGCTATGCTTGGGCCGCCGTATAAACGAAAATGAGCGACAGAAGTGAAAAAAAAAAAGGAACATCGCTGAGGTACACACCTATGCGACTATCGCGAAAGCGTTCGCTCGCGCATGCGCAGTCTACAGTCTTCCTCTGAGCCACCGCGCACCCGTCTGTGCCATCGAGCGCAAGAATATTCAGCCACTATTCCCTCCCATCCTTTTTCACTTTCTCGGCGAATCTGGCCCCGTATTTTCCTTTCGTGCTTCTTTTTTTAAACCCGTGTTACTATTTTGTCCAGTTTCACTCGAAGTGTATCGTATTTCAGCGTCTTCGTTGCTCTCACTTCCATCTCAGTGCCACCACGTCACTGTTTTCTTGCTTTTTTTTTTTTTCAGGCGTTCCACAGTGCCTTTCGTGCCTATCATCTTCCTCCAAATGCCCGCTTTATTCGACCCTTTGTATATGTAGCGCGTGCTTATTCGCGCATGCGCTCTCCCCCGTCGCTGCACGCAGTTCCCCTGCCTCACGTGGCACTCGAGCATTTCGACCGGGCTTTCCATATTCGCCCACGGTGGCTTTCTTCCTCTTCTTCCCTATCTTGCCTCCTCCCGTTCCCGCCCTTTCGAGTGTGCACTGAGAACTTCCAGCCGAGCAGCGCGTTCTTCGCGTGCGTAATCGGTTCATTTATATTCGCCCCTACTCCACCTCCTCTAGAACCTCGGCAACGATCCCATTTTTTCCGCATCGTAATAACCGCCAGCGTCTACGCTGCTTTTTCTTCTGTTTTTTTTTCCTCTATTTTATTTCTCTCTCTCAAGCTCCTTCTGTCACGCCGCACCGTGCTCAGAATGCAAGGTTTACGAGTTCCCTTACGTAAGCCGCGCTCACCGTTCGTGGAAATTCTTTTTTTTTTTTTTCCTCGCTTCGGTCCTCCGGAAAAGAAACTTTTCCGCATTGTCACGCATAGCGTGGACTGTAAGTTCCGGGCACGGGAGGAAAACGTCGTCGGTCTGAATTTGTTGCCGCTTCAGCCGTCGTGAACAAATTTTTCGATAACCCGAGTATTGTTTCGAACCGCTTATGTAATAGTGTTTTCTTTAAGGGCCTGCGGGAACTAAGCGCAAATTTAGGGCACGGCAAACCTGGCGCTGTCAGCTCTGTCAACGCTAGGCTGATGCAGCTACCGCCAGCGCTGAACATTGAAAGAACGACTCAACCGGCTACACGAAACATCATTTCTTGTTTGTCCTTTTTTTTAGTGAGTTAGAGCCGTCTGAGAATATTAACGGGTTGAAAATGCGAAACGCAAAGCTGGAATTTCTTTTTATTTGTAGTTCTTCTCGTTCCTGTTGCGAAATAAGCAAGTTCCGTTAGCATATTCGCGAGAACTACGTGTCAGACGTGCATTTTTTTCGATAGAATGAAACGCCTGCAAATATTCAAACGCGTTTGTGCAGGCACCGAAATTCTCTTGGAACGGAACTGCTTGTTGGGGAGCCGGTACAGCAGCAGCAACTCCAGCATAGCTTTTCTGTCCCAGGAAGAAACGCGTTTCTTTTATGTTATTCGTTTCGTTATATATACTGCCGGCCCATTTTGGAGGCAGGAGTGGGAACAGAAATACAGCACGAAACAAGCTCAGCATACTGCAGTAAAACGAGCCAGAAGACGTACACACGTCAGCGCGTAAGCGTAAAGAAAAAGGAATAGCATCGTCTCTCTTGTGTCCGTGTCAATTTTTGCGCAACGTTATACCCACTAAGCGTAGTAAAGACCGCGCGTGAATCAGTGAATATATTAACAGCGTTGTGCGTAAATAAAAAGAGTATGAAGCAACAGTCTGTGAAGCAATGTCATATGTACAAACAAAGAAAAGGTAATTAAATTGTACGGCAGTCAATGATAACATCCATAGTATATAAAATTGATTAAAAAAAGTGTCACCATTTATTCGAACATAGAAGTGTGATATGTAGCGCGCTTCCAGCTGTTGGCGCCGGTAAGAAAAGCAAATAAGGTAAGAAAGGGAAAAAAATACTTTGTTACACAATTTCCAGGGCGAAATTTTAAAGTGTTACATGCAATCAATATTGGTGACTGCACTATCGCGAGTGATATTCTACTTCAACTGTTAATGGAGGGTACGGCTAAACAGCGCAGCCTTTTTTTTTTTTTATAGTGCTGTACACTGCGGGCTTGGTTTCACAGAGTCGACTTCCTTTACGTTTGTCGGCTCTTCGCTTGCATTCACTCTAGCGCAGTAAGCATGTGAGAGGGTCCACACATTGTGAACTTCAGCCTCGGAGACCCTATGTTAGCTAGTAAAGCTCTTATAGTGTTCACCTCGTCGGGGTGCGTATTTCTAAACCTGGTGTTAGGCGCAGAAGGCACTCCATTATGAAAACAAGCTTTGACGTAGAGAGAAGATAAGAGGGAGATAGTCGCGAGATGCAGGACTTTAATAGGAGCGCACGATTATACTGAACGAGCTGACTACGGCTCGCCACGCCGTTTGAAATGGTATGCAAATAATGATCACCGTAATAGCCATCTTTGCGACATGTTCTATTCATCGATCGTGTAGCATTCTAGGAATGGGCTCGGTACGAAAGCGCATAGACAGTAGCCAGACGCTGAAGTTCGTAGAAAAGTGCCCAAAAAATAAAAAGGCCGGGCTTATCGATCCCCAGCCGGCGTGTTCGCGCCCTCCTCCGTCTATCGCAGTTGAGAGCCAAAGAGAAAATCGAGGCGGCGCGCTTATGTGAATGCTGGGTTAGAACAAGAAGTAAAAAAAGTGGTACATTGAACACGTTTCACTTTGGACTGCGAACAATGCCTGCGCGGTAGCGAAGCTGTGCGGAGCAGAGGAGACAGGCAAATGAGATGGATGGCGCGAGATAAGAAAGAACTGGGGGAAAATAATGAACGCCGCTTTATTTTTTTCCCCTATGCCACCGTGGCGCACCAGTTTCCCGTGAAGGAAGTGTCTTCGGGAATAAAGGAAAGGCGCACAGACGAAAATTGGGAAGGCGCGGACTAGGAGCCCGAAATGAGAACGGTTCTTTTTAAAAAAGAGCGCAGCTGCGCGCGAAGACGGGATTGCGAAAAGACTGCACAAAGGATGAGCAACTCTGTGCTGCAGCGGTACAGCTCGACCTCGAGTTCCCGCGCTGCCGTTACGTCGCCCTTTGAAAACGGTGCGCCAGTGCTCGTTGCTATTTTTTCAACTCGTTCCTGCGCTTCTTTCTTCACTGAACGGCACGCATTCCGGCAGTCTTCGTTTGAGGCCGCTTTAGAGTGTAACAAAAAAATACATACAAAAAAAGAAGACAGAGAGATGTGTCGCCCGCACGATGGCTGCCGAGCAGCTGCACAGTGGTCCTTCGACCGAGTAATCATCTCGAACCGGGTCGGGCCGCGCCTGTTTATCTTATTGCTACGAAGACATGCCATAAAGCGTAATTTTTTATGCACATTATACGTGTGCGACAAGGCCCGCGTTGTGAATAAATTGAGTCGGTTCTTTGTAGTACATGTTGTCGTGCACACTGTAGCGTTTTGAAATAAGGGTTCGGGATCCTTCCTGGTGCAAGAATAGCTGCTATGCACCCGCACTGGAAGGATCGTCAACATGTGAAAAACGACTCTAGGGCCGTGAACAGTTACACATATCCTAATCACATGTCCCCATAATAAATGCACGACCAGAGCAACAAACAAGGACGGGCGAAGAACACACACACAGCGCTGACTTTAACAATTTTTAATATAGTATGTGTGTGTGTGATCAAGATCGTTCTCCGATCGAAACGTCGACAAATAAACATTTTAGCAGCGTATACCTTTTTGATATATATATATATATATATATATATATATATATATATATATATATATATATATATATATATATATATATATATATATATATATATTGTAGAGAAGCCTTGGGACATGGTAATGGGTTACCCTCTCCAGCGCCTTCTAGTGGGTCATCCTCTTTGGTTGCTTGAAGAAAGAACGCCGCTCGCGCAGGGAGTTCGTGCCTTGCCGTGACTGTCGCCATTACTCATTGTCGTTGAGTGCTGTCTATTAAACACCTTAACATTTGGTGGAGAGTGCTCTGCTCCCATTCAATGCCCCTGGAGCTCCGATCCCGTACCTTGCCATCTACCATGCCTCAAGACGCCGCTCAGCAACGCCTCCTCTCGCAACGAGCACATGTCCCGGTGTCCCCCGTATACGCGACCCACCTATCTTCACTGGCGCCGATAGCACCGACGTGGAGGACTGGCTCGCAATTTACGAGCGCGTCAGCATCCCCAACAAATGGGACGAAGAAGGCAAGTTAAGCAACTTGGTGTTCTACCTCGCGGGCGTAGCAAGCTTGTGGTACAACAACCACGCGTCCGATTTTGCGACTTGGGCCGATTTCAAGACCGCCGTCATCAGCGTTTTTGGCCGCCCAGCAGTTCGTAAGCTGCAAGCCGAACAGCGCTTACGTGAGCGATCTCAGCAGGCCGGTGAATCGTTCACAAGTTATATAGAAGACGTCCTCGACTTGTGTAAGAAGGCCAACGGAAGCATGTCTGAGGCTGACAAGATCCGGAACGTAATGAAAGGCATTGACGACGATGCCTTCACCATGCTGCTCGCCAAAAACCCTGGCACAGTGGCCGAGGTCATAACGCTGTGCCAGAGCTACGAGGAGCTCCGCCGGCAGCGTTCGATGACCCGTCGCTCCCCATCACGCGACGCAGAGCTTGCTGGCTTGGCGGCAATATCTGACCAGGCCGCGTTGCTGGCAGAAGTCAAGTCATTCGTGCGCGAGGAAATTGCACGCCAGATCTCCCTCCTCGCCTTTGCCCACCCGCCGCACGTTCAACAGTCGTCGACCACCCTTGTTCCTCCTCTCCGCCGAGCGATTGAGCAGGAAATTGCGGAGGTCATGCCTGAGTACCACCCGCAACCTCCGGCTCCTGCGCCTCAGAGTTACGCTCAAGTTGTCGCCAGGACGCCCCAAGTAATTCCTGCGGCTGCCCCAATGAGTTACGCCGAAGCCGCCGCTAGACCTCCGTTCTTTGAGGCGGGTGTGCCGGCTACATATGCTGACGCCATCCCTCGTCCCCGACTGCAGCCCACTATGCAGTCATTTCAGCAGCCGACTCGTCAATCACGTACTGCGACATGGGCGGGACCTACCCCGGCGAACCGATGGCGCACCCCCGACAACCGGCCCATCTGCTTTGCTCGCGGTTACGCCGGTCACGTGGCACGTTATTGTCAACGCGTGCAGCCGCCTCGAGTCGCGTCACCTGTCATCAGCCAGTCAAGCCGTGCATTTACGACCCACCTCCACCTATGTCGCCGACGTCACGCCCACCTCCAGCTACTCGCCGCTCTCCCTCTCCCCGACGTCGGTCACTGTCACCCATGCGGCCTCGTTCGGTCGCACGAGAGCAGGAAAACTAGTCGTCGCAGTCCAGGAGGCAAGGGCTGCGACGCTATCGAACTGTGAAAGCCCTCAGCGAAGTCCATCGAATGTAATCGACGTGCTTGTGGACGGTGTTCGCGCATCGGCCCTTATCGATACTGGAGCCGCTGTATCCGTCATGGACGCAAAACTTTGCCGCTTACTTTGTAGTGTGCACGTACCTCACAGGAGTACGGCCACTAGCGTGGGTTCGGACTTAGCGAGCCACCGGGCCGCGTCTGCCGTCGCCTCGCGTGAACTAGCGCACCGCTGCACACGCACGTTCGAGCGCAAACAAGGCGCCGAGCGTAACGCGGCAAGTACACAGTACTGCTCTCGAAATCCGCAACACTTTATTGCCTGCGGCAACTCCACAAAACGCATTACAACGCCCGCTCCCAAAGGCGGCGGGAGAAGCAAAACAGGCTTAACCACGCCACGGGCGAAAGTACAACACAAAGGGTGCCGCTAGCACGTCTCCGCGGGCAAAAGGGCTCACGGCGACACGCCGCTGAGAGAAACGTTCCCTCGCGACTATGCTGCGTGCTCTCACGATCAGCGACCAAAACAGGGCCCGATCGTTCGAGCAAGGGCAAACTCCGCTCGCGTTGGCTTCGATAGATACGGTTTCGGCGTAGTAAGACCACGCGCGAATGCACCGCACCGCTCTTCAGCCCAGCGTTCGGAACGGACAACGTAAGGTAAGCGCTCGCCGCTGGCGCAAGGCACCGTTGGCGAACTCCGTCCGAGCGAGCCCAAACAAAGGAGCCGACGGACAGGAAAGAAAAGACGTGCTCACCTTACGAGGTCCAGAGAGAGTCTGACTTCCCCGCCGCGCGCAACGTCTCGCGAAACTCGAACGTGGCGCCACCGTCGCGATCCGGCGCCGGGGTGAGGGGGTTAACGTCACCCCCGCTCGCCCAGCGCCGTAGGACGGCGGAGGAGGGGAGCGACATGATCGGACATGAGGATGGCAGAAACAGGCGAAAAACCCGCGCAATGGCGACGGGCAAGCCTCAATCCCCACAACTTCGAAAAGTGATGACGCCACTTTCTGGGATGTCCCTTCGTACCGCGAGCTCCCAGAGTATTCATCCCACAGCAGTATGCACTGCTCGCGTCGTCATTCAGGACGTTCTGTACGACGTCGAGTTCATCATAATTGCGGCATGCTCTCACGACGTCATCTTGGGATGGGATTTCCTCTCCCGCCACGACGCCGTAATTCGTTGCGCACCAGCCGAAATCGAACTCTCACCGTTCTCACATTTGACGCCGACAGACAGTCCATCGGCAAGGAGCAAGATCCTCGTCCAAGACGATACGAAAGTGCCTCCAAACTCGTCAACGGCTGTGTCGGTCTACTGCGCCGGTCTCTCCGACACCACTGCACTCCTTTCGCCATCTGCCCGCGTCTGCACTAGGAAAGGGTTGCTGGTACCTTTTGCGACCGTGCGAGTCACTCAGGGCAGCACCACTATTTTTGTTACCAACACATCCCCGTGCATTGTTACGTTGGTTCGAGGGGAATGTCTCGGCAAAGTGGAACCCGTTGAAGACGCACAAGTTCTGGACGCACCCGATGACTCGCACTGTACCAGTTCCCGCACCATCAGTGCTGTTTCCACGTCTGATTCGTCACCTACTGATGTATTTGGTCCCTCCATTGCTGACAACCTTACGTCGGTCCAGCGTTCGCAGCTTCTGTGCTTGTTGGATGAATTTCGTCATTCTTTCGATGTCGGGCAAACTTCCCTCGGCCGCACGTCCGCTGTTACGCATCGCATCGACACTGGCGCCCAACCACCACTGCGGCAACGTCCATATCGCGTGTCTCCCACAGAACGCCGGGTAATTAACGAGCAAGTGGACGATATGCTTCGACGCGATGTAATTCGGCCCTCCGACAGCCCATGGGCGTCTCCTGTTGTTCTCGTTACGAAGAAGGACGGTTCTGTGCGATTCTGTGTGGACTACCGACGGCTCAACAAGGTCACCCGCAAGGATGTTTATCCACTGCCGCGAATCGACGACGCGATTGACAGCCTCCAAGGAGCAGAATTCTTTTCATCTCTCGATTTGCGCTCGGGGTACTGGCAAGTACCCATGGCTGATGACGCTCGACCAAAGACAGCCTTTGTCACGCCCGACGGCTTGTACGAGTTCAACGTCATGCCGTTCGGTCTGTGTAACGCGCCCGCGACCTTCGAGCGCATGATGGACACCGTTCTGCGTAACTTGAAATGGCACACGTGCCTGTGTTACCTGGACGACGTCGTCGTCTTCGCTCCGGACTTCTCCACGCATCTCCAACGTCTGCGGCATGTTTTGACACGTTTGAGCAACGCCGGCCTCCAACTGAATCTTAAGAAGTGCCGATTTGCGGCACGGCAGCTGACAATCCTCGGCTACGTCGTGTCCAAGGACGGAATCCTTCCCGATCCGGCCAAGCTTCGGGCCGTGGCCGAATTTCCCAAACCTACGTCCGTCAAAGAACTGCGCAGTTTCGTCGGACTGTGTTCATACTTTCGACGCTTCATACGAAACTTTGCCACCATCATATCGCCGCTGACGAAGCTCCTTGGAAGTAACGGACCCCTAAATTCGTGGTCGTCCGAGTGTGACGACGCGTTCGCAAAGCTCCGTCGTTTGTTGACGTCTCCTCCCATCCTACGCCACTACGATCCTACGGCTCCAACGGAGGTACACACGGACGCCAGCGGTGTAGGCCTCGGCGCTGTCCTTGCGCAACGCAAACCAGGGTTCCCCGAATATGTCGTGGCATACGCAAGCCGTACGCTTACCAGAGCCGAGACCAATTACTCAGTCACGGAAAAAGAGTGCCTGGCGATCATCTGGGCCCTTACAAAGTTTCGACCTTATTTGTATGGTCGCCCATTTGATGTCGTCACCGACCATCATGCACTATGCTGGCTGTCGTCATTGAAGGATCCCTCAGGCCGTCTCGCCCGCTGGGCACTTCGCCTGCAGGACTACGACATCCGCGTGCTGTACCGCAACGGACGCCAGCATGCTGACGCCGACGCCCTCTCGCGCTCTCCCTTGCCTGACGACAATGCCCCCTGCTCAGTATCTCACATAGCTGTTGCTTCAATCAGCGTTCACACCATCGCTACCGAACAGCGCAAGGATAAATGGATCACCTCGCTGATCGACTTGCTCACTGATCCGACGGCAACACCATCCACTCGCGCGTTACGTCGTCAAGCCCACCATTTCGCCGTTCGTGACGACCTCCTGCACCGACGCAATTACAACGCCGACGGCCGCCAGTGGCTACTAGTGATACCCCGCAGTCTGCGTTCTGATATATGCGAGGCCTTCCACTCCGACCCGCAATGCGCGCACTCTGGGGTATCCAAAACTTACCACCGCATTCGACAACGATACTTCTGGCGTGGGATGTACCGCTACGTGCAGAAGTTCGTTCGCTCCTGCCTCGATTGCCAACGCCGAAAACCTGCAACGCACGTGTCGCCAGCAGGTCTACAACCATTACCTTGCCCTAACCGTCCGTTCGGGCGCGTGGGCATCGATTTGTATGGACCACTTCCTCTGAGTTCGGCTGGTAACCGCTGGGCCATCGTCGCTGTTGACCATCTAACGCGATACGCCGAAACTGCCGCCCTCCCAGCGGCTACAGCGCGCGATGTTGCCTCCTTCCTACTACACCGATTCATTCTGCGTCACGGTCCACCCCAAGAGCTTCTCAGCGACCGAGGCCGTGTCTTCTTATCGGAAGTCGTGGAAGCCATTCTGAAAGAGTGCCATGCTGTTCACCGCAAAACTACTGCTTACCACCCGCAGACGAATGGCCTAACCGAACGCTTTAACCGCACGCTCGGCGACATGCTGTCAATGTACGTCGCCGCCGATCACACCAATTGGGATGCCATTCTGCCCTTCGTCACCTACGCCTATAACACCGCCCCTCAGAGTACTACTGGTTTTTCACCGTTCTTCTTACTGTACGGAAGGCACCCGTCGCACACCATCGACACGATACTTCCATACAAGCCGGATTCATCTGAGTGTGCGCCTATTTCTGACACAGCCAGGCTCGCTGAAGAGTGTCGCGAGCTTGCCAAGACATTTACGACGCAGGAACAAGAGCTGCAGAAGAGCATTCGCGATGGCACCACCACTTCTGAACCCACGTTCCTTCCTGGAGCGCTCGTATGGCTCTCGGTCCCTACCACTGCAAGTGGCCTTTCTTCAAAACTGCTGCCGAAATACGAAGGCCCATACCGGGTCGTCGAGCGCACATCCCCGGTCAACTACCTGATCGAACCCATCGAACCAGCTTCGGACATGCGCCGTCGAGGGCGCGACTTTGTCAACGTGGAGCGCCTCAAGGCCTACTATGACCCACTCATAGTGACGAGCTGTTAGGTCGCCGGACGGCTCCCTTTTCGTACCCGGGGTAATTGTAGAGAAGCCTTGGGACATGGTAATGGGTTACCCTCTCCAGCGCCTTCTAGTGGGTCATCCTCTTTGGTTGCTTGAAGAAAGAACGCCGCTCGCGCAGGGAGTTCGTGCCTTGCCGTGACTGTCGCCATTACTCATTGTCGTTGAGTGCTGTCTATTAAACACCTTAACAATATATATATATATATATATATATATATATATATATATATATATATATATATATATATATATATATATATATATATATATTGTTAAGACGTTTATTGACGGCGAGATTGACGGCGACGATGCACAACGACAGAGCGCAGACTCGCAGACTCTCACGAGCACGAGCACGAGGGGCGTGCTCTCCGAGAATAGGCGAAGAGGGTGACCCACTAGGAGGCGCTTGAGAGGACGACCCATTAGAGCTTTCCAATGCTTCTCTACAATTACCCCGGGTACGAAAAGGGAGCCGCCTGGCGACCTAACAGCTGGTCACTATGAGCGGGTCATGGTAGGGCTTGAGGCGCTCCACGTTGACAATGTCGCGCCCTCGACGGCGCATGTCCGAAGATGGTTCAATAGGTTCAATCAGGTAGTTGACCGGGGATGTGCGTTCGACGACACGGTAGGGGCCTTCGTATTTTGGTAGTAGTTTGGAAGAGAGGCCAGTTGCAGTGGTAGGAACCGAGAGCCATACGAGCGCTCCAGGGAGGAACGTGGCTGCAGAAGTGTTGGTGGCACTGCGAATGCTCTTCTGCCGCTCTTGGTCCTGCGTAGTAAAGGTCCTGGCAAGCTCGCGACACTCCTCAGCAAGTCTGGCTGTGGCAGAAATAGGCGCACACTCCGATCGATCCGGCGTGTATGGAAGGATTGTGTCGATTGTGTGCGACGGGTGCCTGCCGTACAATAAGAAAAAGGGTGAGAAACCAGTTGTGCTTTGAGGGGCGGTATTGTAGGCGTAGGTGACGAGAGGCAGAATCGAATCCCAATTTGTGTGATCGGCGGCGACGTACATCGATAGCATGTCGCCGAGCGTGCGGTTGAAGCGTTCGGTGAGGCCATTCGTCTGCGGGTGGTAAGCAGTAGTTTTGCGGTGAACAACGTTGCACTCTTTGAGGATGGCTTCGACGACTTCCGACAGGAAGACACGGCCTCGATCGCTGAGCAGCTCCTGGGGTGGACCGTGGCGCAGCATGAACCGGTGGAGCAGGAAGGAGGCTACATCGCGCGCTGTAGCCGCTGGGAGGGCGGCAGTTTCGGCGTATCGCGTAAGGTGGTCTACAGCGACGATGGCCCAGCGGTTACCAGCCGACGTCAGAGGAAGTGGCCCATACAAATCAATGCCAACGCGCCCAAACGGCCGGTCAGGGCAAGGTAAAGGCTGTAGACCTGCTGGTGACTGGTGTGTTGAAGCTTTGCGGCGCTGACAATCGATGCAGGAGCGAACGAACTTCTGCACGTAGCGGTACATCCCTCGCCAAAAGTACCGTTGGCGAATGCGGTGGTATGTTTTCGATACCCCAGAGTGCGCACACTGCGGATCAGCGTGGAAGGATTCGCATATGTCAGAACGGAGACTCGCAGACTCTCACGAGCACGAGCACGAGGGGCGTGCTCTCCGAGAATAGGCGAAGAGGGTGACCCACTAGGAGGCGCTTGAGAGGACGACCCATTAGAGCTTTCCAATGCTTCTCTACAATATATATATATATATATATATATATATATATATATATATATATATATATATATATATATATATATATAATATGGTATGCAGACATGTGCAGAAGGCGGGCCAGTTATCAACCGTGTCGATGAATGCAGAATTTTTTTTTTAGGTCTAACGTCCCGAAACCACGATGATTATTAGAGACGCCGTAGTGGAGGCCTCCGGAAATTTCGACCGCCTGGGGTTCTTTTACCGTGCACCTGAATCTAAGTACACGGGCCTCAAGCATTCTTAATGCAGGCGAAAATGCGGCCGCCGCGGCCGGGATTCGATCCCGCGACCTTCGGGTCAGCAATCGAGCACCATAAGCACTATAGACCACCGCCACGGTGGTCTAGTGATTATGGTGTTATGTTATAGAATATAGTGGTTATGTTATAGAATAACGGTCTAGTGTTATAAAATAACAAACCGCATGTGATGTGTGTTGATTGTGTGCGAGGGCATAGACATAGTTTAAAATTGAGTCGGACATCTCTTTTTGCAATAGCCCAACTGATTACATAACTTTTACTGTTCGTCACCTAATACCTCATGGCTGGCGCAGCATAGCGTCACTGCTATTGAGCCATAAAACTTGATTTAACTAAGTAATTAACTAAGTAACTAACTAATATTACATTTCTTAACTCGGAGTGCTTCCACATGTGTACACGTTCGTGGTAGCCAGTAAGCAGTTCGTGGTCGTGGTAACATTGTATGTATGCTTCCATATTGCTAGCAGGCGTTGTGCCCCTTCTGGTGGCAGTTGCCAGCTTGCTCTCTCCCTCTTTTATCTGTGTCCTTGTGCTTGTATGTATACAAATCAAATAAAATAATAAATAACACGCACAAAGGACGACATAGAAATGGACAGGACAACCGCTACTAACGGTTGTCCTGCCCCTTTCTATGTCGTCCTTTGTGCGCGTTCGCTAGCAATACGGAACCATACAATCAATACCAACTAGCCCAGCTTAATGCATTAACACTGTATTCTCTGTGTCGGCAAATAAAATTATTTGAGAACCAACTACGCAACCGACGTGCCCACGGGGGATGTTTCCCGCGTTTTTGCAGTGCGCGCGACGAACGTTCGTTGGTCCGGAGCGACGCGAGGCTTAATTTCCAGGCCTCGTCGAAATACATGCGGAAGAAGGGGAATCTTCTTTTTCCCGAGGGGCTCGTTTCTTTGTTAGACACAGCGAAATGACTCCACCAGGCCAAGGAAGGCGTAAGGGACATTGATTGGTGTCTGTGGTTATGGCCTAAATTGAGAGGAATTAAAGTAGACGAAAAGCACCCTTTTCGTCGGAGAGAATCGGCCAACTGACGAGCGGCGTGGCGTCCTTTCACCACTGGTCGTCCCGGAATTCCTTCGCTTGCGGCAGTTGTGGCCGACCGTCAACTCCGTTGCGCCACTGTCGTCGCAACGGGCTTTGCTACTTCGCACGCGGGATGACCAGTGAGCCAGGACTCCGACTGGAGAGGTAGAAAAGAAAAAAAAAAAATATCGAGTTGCTTGGTCGTCAGACGTTTCTCGAGAGCTACTCTGACAGCCACTTCTTTGTTTTACGCGTGAAAGAAGCGAGATTTTGGCCGGGAAAAAACTTATCCTAAGGAGTGGCGGTGAGGATAGACATGCGACTGTATATGATTTGGTGTCCGAATCGCCCATTGAAAGCTTTGAATTCCGGTCTGTGTGTTGTGCATAATCCGTACCTCCCGCAAGTTGAGCAATATTCTTGGCGCCCGTACGGTTCGCCAAGAAATTCTCTGCATTTTATGCATTCTCTGCATTCTGTGTGTAAAAGCTCTGTAAATTGGCTAGCATTTGAACCATATACAGTGAAAAGTCGGTCTAACGAAACCCGATTTTACGAAGTTCCCGATATAACGAAGAAATTTGAATTCCCTGACAGGTACCCATAGCGTTCACTGTTGTCATCAATTCGAATTAACGAACACAATTGGGCACCGAACTGCGAAGCTTTTCCTGAAGCGAGTGAGTAAAAAAGCGGTGATTTCCTTCTAATTTTGGCGCAGACGGGTTTTTCTTCGAGCATCCGCTCTGACGCTATCGCGTTAAAGCATCTAGGCGCCCTATCAGTAACAACGCCGTAGTAGCTTTTAGGTGTCGGTTTTAGATCTTGAACGACCTAAATTTATCTTTCCCGATTTTACGAACTTCCAGAATTAACGAAATAATTCTAGCGTGGTCATGCCTTCGTTTGAACTGTGTGTGGTTGCTTGCTTCGAAATAAAATACCGCTCTAAGTCAGCGCTCGTGTGTCTCAAGCCTCTTCTCGTCTTGCTCGCTTCTGCATGGCCTTGTTCTGATAATCCTTCGCAAACCGCACCCATGCAGTGTGTTCAATTCCCGCCGTCAAATCTTATTACCATTGCGTTAGCGGAACGCTTTGTTGAAGTTTATTACTAAGGCATGTCCACGATTGTCTTGCACGTTGAAAGCGATCGCTTCTCTTTATAACCTTCGTGCTAGTATGGTTTGTGCCTGACTTCCTTTGTTTTTGTTTTTCGTCCAGTCAGTTTGCGTACGCCCACTGTGATACTTATTTGCTTAGGCCTGCATTGTTTTTGGTGCCCGTCTCTAATGTCGCCGGCCGGATGCTTAGTCCACGGCGCTTCTTGTCTGCGAAATTGAACGAATGCCACGCATCACGGCGTCGAGTCCCTACTGAAACGTTCCGTATAAAATCGTATGGAAAAAATATGGACTCCATACAGTTTCCTTATGAAAGATACGGAAAAAATATGGAATTTTATGGACGCATACGGAAGTTGTATGGTATATATAGAAAGTTCATTATGGAAAATATGGAAGGATAAGGAAATTTTGCGGAGTATATGGAAAGGTCCTTATGGAAAATATGGACGGATAAGGAAATTTTACGGAGTGTATGGAAAGTTTCTTATGGAAAATATGGACGGATAAGGAAATTTTACGGAGTGTATGGAAAGTTCCTTATGGAAAATATGGAAGGATAAGGAAATTTTATGGAGTGTACGGAAACTTTCATAAGGAAGATGTGGAAACCTAAGGTGTTATGGAAACGTACGGATTTTGTAAGGTGCATACGGAAAATCGTCATAAGCGTATGGAAAACGTGTGGATTGTGGCCTATGCGGAAAATGTACAACTTGTGTAGATACATTTTCACTGGTAAGGAAATCCGAGCTATAGTTGGTATGAATGCATTGTGGAATAGCGCAAATAAGACACAAGGACACAGGCAAGTGCCTGTATCATCTCACTCGCCTGTGTCAATGTGCGCTATTTGTGCTATTCGAGAATGGATACAACTTCTGCAGATATGACTGTGTGCAATACCCCCGTCACACGGCAAATCTAATGTCATTTACAACGAATGACATTAAGTTAATGTCATTTTACCTGTGTTGCTGTCACACGATGAAAACAAATGAAGGAAACAAGCATAAATTTAAGGGCCCCTTTTTTATGTTAGACACAATATTATTGAGAACTAACACTCAATCAGAACACGCCAATATTGACGAGAACTGTTAGTTCTCATTACTATTGGCGAAAAACAAATGTCATTTTAAAATGATGACCATGACCTTAGCCCTCCTGAGCCGTGACTTTGGGAGCAATAAAAATCTATGAAAACATGCTTGACATGCGCGTAGTACCAAAAATAATTTCTTATCACTAAAAGGTGCTCCTAGAATATAAACGCAGCCATTTTACACAACTTGCCACAGCTGCACGGCACGAACGAGGTCAAGCCAAGAGCCAGTTGAAAAGCAACGTGGCCAACAACTGACCTGGCTGCAGAAATGAGACAGCTGCAGCAATTTCGTGTAGCCACCGCCTCAATCACCACAACATGAGCAATCGGACGATCAACACCTGGGGGGGGGGGGGGCGCTGACATTGCGCCCCCCCCCCCGAGTCGCAGCGCCTCCTTCCCTATTATGTCAGTGTGTGGAACTGACTTTGCGCCCCCCCTCTTAGGTGAATGGGGGGGGGCCGCTCCCCCTGCCCCCCCCCCCTTGTGCGCACGCCTATGATAAGGAGGATGCATGGGTGCACTGGTGTTATTGAGTGGAACCCATTCGTGTGATACGCATGTGCGGAAAACAGTTTTACGGCAGAAGTGAAAATATTTTTAGCGCATAAGCTTCTCTATCAAATATGCAGAATATTTATTTATTTATTTCTGAATACTGCAATATTAAAGATCATATTAAGGCGATTAAGAAATAAAGATATGCAGGCTTGAATAACAAACAAGGCACAGTAATTAATGCAGAGAATAAGAATCGTATATATGCAAAAGTATAAAAAACACAAATAGACTTAACCAACCAGCACAAAAATATAACCCAACGTGAGCATTTCACGATCATGTTCATAGTCGTCTGTACGGTACGATGTTCATACTCACACCCCTCAACACTCACCCATACTCAGACTCATGGCTACTCACACCAATGAGTATGCACGTGGTGTCTACTCACACCTCTCGACAACTCTTACTCACACCTACTCACACCAATGCCTATTCACGTCACGTTAATACTCACGTCTAATCCCACCCGTCAACAACTCACTCATGCCTACTCTTATTGATGAATATTAACTCGTGTTCATACTCATGCCTACTCCCACCCCTCAACACTCACTCATACTCACATGCCTACTCACACCGATAAATATTCACTCATGTTCATACACACATCTCACATCCTTCATCACTGCTCATACTCACACTCGCGAGTACTCACTCATGTTTATACTCACACCAACTCATACTCTTGATACTCACTCACGTCCATACTGCCACACCGACTCACATTCATGAGTACCATTCATGCTCATACTCAGGTTTGCTTACGCCCCTTGTCACTCACTCGTAATCACACTCACGCCTTTCAAACGACTGTGAGTGTGTGTACTCATGAGCATAGGTCGGCAAAAAATGTGGAGCTCACTCAGGCTCACTCACCAAGCATATTTTGCCTTTAGTGCTCACTAGAACTCAGACTCACCAAAATTTTCTAAACCAGACTCACTCGGACTCAGACTCACTGAAAATTTTCTCAACCAGACTCACTCGGTCTCAGATTCACAAAATATTAGTCAGCCTGACTCACTCAGACTCAGACTCACGGCTCGATCTGAGTCTGAGTCGACTCATTAGTGAGTTGCCGACCTATGCTTATGAGTGAGTATGCCGAGCTGATTTTCACATCTTCTCCAGGTAAAAGACCTGTATACGCATTGATTGTTGCAAATGATTCAGTTCAACAAAGTGAGTTTTGTATTCCTAAAAATATTTGTCTATGTTCATGGATTGGTTACCCAGAAGCGTACAAGGTGGGCTGAAAGTAACATGTCTAAAGTAAGTCAATGAAGTTCTTGAGCTGCGGTTAAGCACAGCGTGAAATTACTAGTTTAACCCATTGTAGTAGCACATGAACACTGGCAACAAAGACACATTCTCTTTGCCATAAATGACTCCACGAAAACTTTTTCTTTTGTCATAATTGTGTGTTAGTGAACTTCTTGTATTCTCAGTATTAAACCAACAATGACTTCAATCAAAGAAGACCCAGTGGCCTGTAGGCATTGCTGTTTGGAAAGATTCACATTGAACAAGCACTTTCTCTGAAGTAGTATTAGGCAGTACTTCCTTCATTTTATATATATGTGTACGTCATAAGAACATACTCAGAGTCACCTTATAATATCGCTTGCACACACTTCAGTTCTGCCTAAAAGCCTACAATAAATATATATCAGAGATCATGATTTAAGGTATACATGCGTGTAAATTGTTCATAAACTAGTGGTGCTACCTGCGTGCCCTCTTTATATGACGCAATTTTATCTTCTCTGAGACACTGGCCTTAATTAAACACATTATCTTACATATTGTGATATGCGACGCACAGTGTTGTACATATGAATACTTCATGAAACAAATGTATGCAGTTTTGTTAAAAGCTTCACTCTCAACCATTTAGTTGCTCAAAAGGGTTTAAGAGCACGCATGTGTTTACCTAGTTCAACCATAAAGGAAGTATTGTTGTACTCAAATCTGTAGAAGAGAAAGCTCACTGCTCTCATTAAGAGTGACAATGTTGCACTTCTGATCCTACTACTGTAATACCTTCGTCATCAGCTGGTTATACAGCTGAATAAGTGCCTGAATCTTTTTTTTTACATGTTGTCGTATGTGCTAATAAGTAAGAATGCTGTTCAAATCTCAAGTGATCAATAACACATATGCATCGTCATACTGATGCTCACTGTTGAAGATACATGTCGAGCTGCTTGGTTATCAGTTTTCATGCAAGTTATCAACTAGCCAACTGTAAAATACAGACTATGAAGCAAATTTGCCTGTCTGCTCTACTTTCCTATAGACCCTGAGTGTTGATGCACATGATTATTACCTATTTATACTACAAGGGTACATAAAATGAAAACAGAAAATAAAAAGAGGTAATAGACGAACGAAAGGCAGGCAGGTTAACCAGGGTGAACTGACTGCTGCCCTACGGTGGAGGGAAGGTGATCAGAAGAAGAATTACTCATGAAAGCACAAGGGATGTGTACGCACACTTAACCGTGTCATCATGATGCACCTATGAGGACTCACGTTCGTACTCGACACCTACTCACTCACATTCATACTCACGCCAACTCACTCTGATGTGTACTTACTCACTTCATACTCAGTTTGCTCATGCCCCTCATCACTCACTCGTACTCACAGTCATGCTTTCAATGAGTGTGTGTACTCACAAGTGAGTAGTATGCCAAGCCGTAGTCGTCATATCTACTGTAGGTAAGAGGCCTATATACACAAGATGGTTGTAAGTGATTAAGTTCGACAGAAGTTTAGTATTGAGAAAATATTTGTATATATTCATGGTTGGCTACCCAGAAACTTTACAAGGTGGGCTGTAGTAGGATGGCCTAAAGTAAGTGAATGAGTTATTTAGGTGCAGGTAAGCACAGCATGAAATTATTCGTTTAACCTTTGTAGTAGCACATTCGCACTGGCAACAAAGACACGTTCATATTGTCATAAAATGACTTCATGAACACTGTTCTTCATTTGTCATAGTGTGCGTTATTGAACTTCTGGTATTCTCAGTATTAAAGCAACAAAGACTTCAACCAAAGAAGCCCAGTGACCTGTAGGCTTTTGATAATTGAAAAGATTCACATTGAACAAGCACTTGCCTTAAGCAGTATTAGGCACTACTTCCTGCATTATATACGTCATGAGAGCATACTCAGAGTCACCTTAATATGTCACTTGCACGCACTTAACTTCTGCCTAAAGATCATAATAAATGTATCTCAGGGATCCCATTTGAGGTAGCAAGTGTATGTGGTTTAAAGACTAGTAGTGCTACCTGTGTGTCCTGTATATGATGCCATTTAAACTTCTCTGAGACTGGATTTGGTGAAATACGTTTTCTTCCACGACGTACCACGCTTGTGCACAGTGTCATGCGTATGAAAACTTTTATATGTTTTTGGTAAAGAGCTTCACTCTCTCCCATCTAGTGTACAAAGAGTCTTAGTGCACAGATCTGTTTACGTAGTTCAGCCATAGAGGTAGTATTGATGTACTTACATCTGTTCAAGAGAAAGCTATCACCAAAAGTGACAATCTTGCACTTCTGATCTTACTACTGTAATACTTTTATCATTAGGTTATGTGGCTGAACAAGTGACTCATATTCACATGTTGTATGTGCGAGCAAGTGTGGACGTTGTTCAAATCACAGGTGATCAATAACACATATGCATCGTCATACAGAAGCTCCCTGTTGAAGAGCCCAAACCACATGTCGAGGTGCTGGTTATACTTTTCATGCAAGTTATCAAGTGGCCAATTTTAAGTACAGACGAATGAAGCATATTTGCCTGTGCTCTACTTTCTAATACACAATGAGTCTTGACACATATGTTTAATACCTCTTTCAACAACAAGGGTAGATGAAATGAAGCGGAAAAAAAAAGAGGAAAAAGATGAAAGAAAGGCAGGGAGGTTAACCAGGCTGAACTGATTTGTTGCCCAACAGTGGAAGGGGGGGGGGGGGGGGCACTGGTCAGAAAAGAGCCCAACTGATGTGCATGGACACATAACAGTGTCCATCATTGATGCACGGATACTCACGTACAGAACTGGGTTGTTTTGAGAAATTGCAATAGCATTGTTTCGGCCCGAAGTGCAGATTATGCTTGCAATGGCATGTTATATGATAATTTAAGCGCCTGTTTTAATAAGTTTGGAGACGCAACAAGGGCTTTAGAATTTAGATCATGGCTGCGTGGAGACCATAGGTCGGCAAACTCACTCATGAGTCGACTCACTCAGACTCAGATCGAGACGCGAGTCTGAGTCCGAGTGAGTCCGAGTGGGTAATGTCTTTGTGAGTCTGAGTCCGAGTGAGTCCGGTTGAGAAAAATTATAGTGAGTCTGAGTCCGAGTGAGTCCGGTCGAGGAAAATTTTTGTGAGTCTGAGTCCGAGTGAGCCCTAAGCGCAAGCTATATTTCATGAGTGAGTCTGAGTGAGCTCCACATTTTTTGCCGACCTATGGTCCTATCACCTCAACTTCAGCATTACTATCAACTTTATGTTGGCTCCGTTTATACTCACGTCTACTCACACATACTTGCACGCGCTACCGTTGATACGTCGGCTTGATATCTATAGATCAGAGGCGTGAGTTGTGCAGGGAGAGGAGGAGGAGGTGCCTTGACCTCCCCCCGCAGATTTTTCACGGGAAGGTATTGATAAAAATATCTCGTGTGAGTCATCTCTTTTATAAAAATGTCCTTACTAAATTGCAAACTGATAACTCGTACTTCAAGGTGCGAGATGAAAATGTGCAAAGTAGAGCACCGATTTTGCGAGATATCCTTGTTAAAGAGCTTTGACACTACGGTAGAAAAAGCTAATTATAGGCGAACGGACTCATGAGTCGAACTCACTCAGACTCACTCAGACTCAGATCGACCATGAGTCTGAGTCTGAGTGAGTTCGAGGGAATTATAATTCGGTGAGTCTGAGTCCGAGTGAGTCCGGTTGAGAAAAATATAGTGAGTCTGAGTCCGAGTGAGTCCAGTTGAGGAAAAGTTTGGTGAGTCTGAGTCCGAGTGAACCCTAAGGGCAAGATACATTTCGTGAGTGAGTCTGAGTGAGTTCCACATTTTTTGCTGACCTATGGTGGAGACACATGCGCAACACAGAGAGTGCAAAAAGTGAGGATGCTCGAGGTTCACCTTAAAGAGTGGAGCGCGATAGAATAATCGCGGGGCCCCGAGTGCATCATCTTCTCACTTGCTAGCGAGGTACACTTTCTATCACTTTACTTTGTACCCCTAGTTTTTTGTTTAGCTCGGTCCCTTTTTGCGGTCCTTGTTTTGCAATATCGTCAAGTGATAATGCCAAAAAAGAGAAAAATAACCGGCGTGCAAGCAAACACAGTGCCACACACATATTCTAACCTAATTTTTTTGTTTTATTTTTAAGTTTCAGCTCCCAAATGTAAATAAAAGAATAGGACTCGAACCCACGCAAACAAGTCTGATCTCTACGCGTGAGCCTGCTACTCCAGCCTGCTACGCCACCCGCACACTGGTCATGACATCTTCCTAATTAATAGATGAAAGTGCTTACGCGCTATCTGAGAGTGCATAGTAGGTACAATATGAGATCATACTTATTAGCATATTTTTGGGACCGTATCTACGCCTCACACTTTTCTCGTATCTTTTCACTATAGGTTGCCGATCGCTCGCGTATGAAAACACGGATGCTTACACACAAGCAATGTAATTTACACAAGCAGTTGAAGCTTGTTCCCCGAGGCTCTCTTGCGATTAATAGTCGGCCATTGCGCGAAACTGGAGTGATACGTCGTTACCCGTGCGTCTAGCTGTGTTCCCCTCCGTGGCTGTTTCGCTCGATCACGAATTCAGCGCGGGAAATGAATGAAGCACACGGCAGTGCCGCGCGTAGCGGCGACATCAGCTGATCACGCCGGCTTGCTTCTAGAGCACTGCACGGGCCCGGGCCTGCCCGAAAGCCCGGGCCCGGCCCGGCCCGCGGCCGGGCCGGGTAAGGGGTTGTTGGATCGGCCCGGGCCGGCTCGGGCCCATGATCTTCGGGCTCGGGCGGGCCTGAGCCAGGCCCGTATTGGCCCGGGTCACATACGTATATGTATAATTGCGTGTGTACGTTGTGTGGCTTTGTTTTTGTTGTTTTGTGGGGTTTTAATTCCCGG